>NC_091671.1:5961000-6265000 GCF_042453785.1 Malus domestica | reverse complement strand
GACATAATTGAAGAAGCAATAGAGCCTGAGACGTTCGAAGAAGCATCGCAGAGTTCTGAGTGGATGATAGCTATGAAAGAAGAGATCGATGCACTTCAGCAAAATCAGACTTGGGATATCGTGCCAAAGCCAAGAGATGTGAAACCCATATCCTGCAAGTGGATTTACAAGATAAAGCACCGTCTAGATGGGTCAATCGAGAGGTACAAGGCACGATTGGTAGCTCGTGGTTTCTCTCAACAGTACGAACTAGACTATGATGAAACGTTTAGTCCAGTGGCGAAACTTACAACAGTATGAGTCCTACTTGCACTTGCAGCCAACAAAGACTGGAATCTGTGGCAGATGGATGTGAAGAATGTTTTTCTTCATGGAAAGTTGGATCGGGAGATCTATATGATCCAACCAATGGGATTTCAAAGCCAAGATCATCCTAAATATGTGTGTAAGCTGCGAAAAGCACTCTACGGATTGAAACAAGCACCCAGGGCGTGGTATGGTAAGATTGCTGAATTTCTAACACAAATTGGTTATTCAGTAACACCTGCAGATTCCTGCCTGTTTGTCAAAGCCAATGAAGGAAAGCTAGCTATCGTGCTAGTGTATGTGGATGACTTAATCATAACCGGAGATGATGAGGTAGAAATTCTTCGAACAAAGGAGAATTTATCAGTCCGTTTCCAGATGAAGGAACTTGGTCAACTCAAGCACTTCCTTGGTCTAGAGGTTGATCGCACACAAGAAGGAATATTTCTCTGTCAACAGAAGTATGCCAAAGATTTGTTGAAGAGGTTTGGAATGCTCGAATGCAAGTTGATTTCGACGCCGATATAGCCAAATGCCAAAATATGTGCACATGAAGGAAAATATTTGGAAGATGCGACGATGTATCGACAATTGGTAGGTAGTCTGATCTACTTAACCTTGACTCGACCTGACATTTCTTATGCAGTTGGTGTGATGAGTCGGTACATGCAAAATCCAAAGAAGCCTTACTTGGAAGCAGTTCAACGAATACTGAGATATGTGAAGAGTACAATTGACTATGGTCTTTTGTACAAGAAAGGTGAAGACTGCAAGTTAGTTGGTTACTGTGATGCTGACTATGTAGGAGATCATGACACCAGGAGATCAACAACTGGGTATTTGTTTAAGCTTGGTTCCGGAACAATTTCTTGGTGTAGCAAGAGACAACCAACGATGTCTTTGTCAACCACTGAAGCAGAGTATAGAGCAGCAACAATGGCAGCTCAAGAGAATGCATGGCTGGTACAGTTGATGAGTGATCTACATCAACCAGTAGATTATTCAGTACCATTGTACTGTGATAATCAATCGGCAATTCGTTTGGCGGAAAATCCAGTCTTTCATGCGAGAACTAAGCATGTGGAGGTACACTACCATTTCATTAGAGAGAAGGTCTTGCATGAAGAGATTGAGATGAGACAAATCAATACAGATGAACAAGTTGCGGACTTGTTCACTAAAGGTTTGAGTACCGGCAAGTTTGAAAAGTTTCGTCGTCAACTTAGCATGGAGAAAAGAATGAGCTGGTGTTGAGGGGGAGTGTTAAAATAGTCCAACCCCAGCCCATTCTACACAAATCTAGAAAAGTCAAGCACCAAAGTCGGTGCACCATGCAAGCATAACAATATGCTAGATAATTCTAGCATTATCAAGTTGGTGGGTGTGTGTGTATAATCATGAAAGTTCTAGCAGCTTGTACAATATGTGGCTATTATGAAAAGCCATATGTTGGAGTCGGCAAACATGCCTATAAATAGGTGTGTGTGTGTGTGTGTGTGTTGTAAGCAAGCAACCAAGACATCGAGAAGTGAAGAAGAAAATAAGACTACAAGTCTTATAGTGTGTTGAGTGTTTGTGAGAGTTGAGAGCTTTCTTTGTAATATTTTCAGTTTAATAAAGTCTTTTGTTGTGTCTCAAATTTTCGAGTGAATTTCTTATTTGACATATAAAATTTAGAGTTGTTTATTCTAAATTTTTCTCAACAAGATCTTGCTGAGAGATTGATATCGGTTTCAACATTTCAGAGACGGGCATTGCTCATGTAACGAGTATTGTTGAAGATGCAAGCTCTTTGCTGGAACCTAAACCTCAAACCCCTACAAAATCATGTACAAGTTTTTCATTTTGTTGGCCGTCTCATGTGTACAAACCTATCAACGTGTTGCAATGATTAGTAAGGCTATGAAACAGATTGCCGATATGTCAATAGTGATGAGTCGATAACATTGTCACCAACAAAACGTACAAACACATCAATACATTTTCGTCAATGTTGATATGAGTAAGTACGGGAATCCTGTACATATAATTTGTCTCTTTGGAACAAATATGTTGAAAATGGGCTTCCTAAAAAGCGCTTTTCAACTTCAAAACTTGCAGGAAATATATATATTTTTTAAATTATTGAAGACTTCAAACAAAAATATAAAAGCAAAACTGAAAATCCGCCAAAGGAAAGGCCCCAAATTTCTCAATCAGTTGAGGACATCAAAACCTGATGCCAGATCCGTACCCTTCTCAGTTTTCTTGCTCATGCCTCTTATATATATATACAAGTGCTTATTTCTTACACAGTTTAGGACTCTGTCTCTCTTTTTGGAAAAGAAAAAGAGACAATGGAAACTCTTGCAGGATCCTCCATAACCTTGTTTGCCAAGGCTAACACTAACAAACCTCTCTCTCCCTCAAAATCTCTTCCGGGTCGATCCGAGATTGGCTTTTTTGGGTCTCGAAATTCCAATGTTCGCGTTCAGCATACCACCTCTCTGCTTCGACAGAAAGCGCTTCAATTGGTTGCTTCATCTCAGACAGAGGTATTACTGTAGTCCATACCAATCCAACAGTTTAGTGACCTTTATTGACTTCGTAATGTCTATTGGGTTTTATTTCTGATTAAAAGTTCGTTTACAAAGTCGACGATTTAGTAATTTTCCTTCCCACAGTTGATATTCTAATTCAACTTCGTCTATAAATCATGTCAGGTTTTTACGACCTCAGAAACAGCAGGAATTTGGATCCAACCAACAGGTAATTTTACTATATTCAACCCTGTTAATCATATTAAACAATGAGCTCCGAGTTTGTACCAACTAACTCTTCATCTAGTAATATTTCTCTTCCGATATCAAACGAATTCCTAATTCCGATATCGAGTGATGATTAGTGTCCGCTTCTCAGAGCGATCAGAAACTGTCCGTGTCCAATTCCAATTACACGAGGAGTGCAAGTTTGGTGAGAGCTTCCTCTTGGTGGGTAATGAACCTATCATAGGACAGTGGAACCCTTCAAATGCTATACCAATGAACTGTTCAGATGGAAACATATGGAATACTGAGCTGGTAAGAATTCTTATGGATTTAGAGTCAGTTAGAGATTGCTGCGCTTTTATAAAAAAAATACTACTTTTACTATGTTTTAAGAATAATCAATTGTAAAAGTATTTGATAAACTGTATTTAAAAGTGTCTTTGAGTATAAAAAGCAGTATAAAAGTTTTTGGTAAATTTATGTAAAAGTGACATAATTGTATATAACAAGAAAAATGGACATGGTAGTAGAAGTGGTGGCGATGACAGCTTTGGGGAGGGCAATAATGATGGTGGTGGTTATGGTGGCGACAGTGGTGATGGCAGCGACAGGTTGGGGGCACGGTGGTGGTGCCAATGGTGGGGGTGTAAGAACTCGGGATCTTGTCCAACAGAGTTGAAACTCGGTGTCACTAGAGCAAATTATTGTTACTTATGTATATTTACAGGCGAATCGTATAAATTTGTAGTCATTTCAGAAATTTGATTGGTTTTTAAATTTGAATAGGATGTTCCTACTGGCATAGCAATCCAATACAAGTTTATACTGAAAAAGGCCACAGGAGATGTGTTGTGGCAACCCGGTCCAGATCGGATTCTGCACACCTGGAGTACCAAGAACACAATATCCATTGATGAAGACTGGATAGACTATGAACTTCAGAAGATAAGCGAAGTGCAAATTACAAACGAAAGCGAGGCACTACTTGTAAACCTCGACGTGGGACCGATCGTTCCCGGGAATGTTACCCATCCTGAAGATCAAGAACTTCTGTTGAATGCGAACAAGGGTGCAAATTTTACAGATAAACCTGCCTCGGCGGATGAAAAACCACAATTTAACAGCAACAATGAAGTCGCAATTGAAGAGAAGACTATCAAATCAGCAGATGGAACTTTGCTCGGTATAAGGAAGGAAGTACGCGTTTTAGACTATGGTAGTAGCGCCGTGAAAGAGGAATCTATAAAAAAGTCAACCCCGACAACCTTAACGAGAAAGATTTCTGAAAGTCCGAAAGATGAAGAAGATGAAGCCTTGCCTACTTATGAAATGAGTCCTGTTCTAGTGCCTAGTTTAACTGCAACGCAAGCGGTGTCATCTGAGGAAGTAATACTGCCCGAAGGACTTGGAACACCACTACCTTCTAAAGAATCACCACCCATAGAGCTAGGAAAATCCATATCTCCTGCAGAAGCAACATCCAATGATCTTGGAAAATCGATGAATTCTAACGAACTTGGAATACCAATGTCTTCTGAAGCAGCACTGCCCAAAGAACTTAGAAAATCAATGTCTTCTGAAGAACAACCCAAAGAACTAGGATATTTGATGCCTTCTGAAGATGCACTGCAAAAAGAATTTGTAAAGTCATTGTCTTCTCAAGCAGCACTACCTGATCAACCAATGTCTACTGAAGAAGCACTCCCACATGAACTTAGAAAAATGCCGTCTTCTGAAGAAGCACTCCTAAATGAACTTAGAAAACCGCTGTCTACTGAAGAAGCACTTCCAAGAGAACTTGGATCATCAATGTCTTCTGGAGAAGCCCCGCGAAATTAACTAGGAACACCGATGACCACTTATGGCTCAATTGGAACTGATTCAACAAAGAAGCAGAATTCTTGATGAATCAAGTCACTACTTTCCTTACTTCTTTTTGTTAGCAAGAACCCTTACCATTTTGTTTCTGTCCTAACTGGGACTGAAGAACAAACCGGTATGTAATTGTAAATATAGCTTCAGTACTTGGTTGACTGCCACTTTTTTTAACTATGTATTTGCTCACCTTGAGCAGGCCTTTCTGTTTTGTGATTTTTAACTATATATAAATTAATAGCACAACAACCGGCAAGCACTTTTAATGAATTGAAACATACCAACCCGTATGTTCCACTGATCCTGGCCAATTCTTCATAGTGGTTTTACCTGCAAATTTCAGCCCAAAGTTAAACTACAAACTGTTTCTGTGAAAAGTTTGCACCAACTGAATCCAATCATCAAATGGCATCAACAAATCATGCAAACTAATTCAGGTGCTGGGATACACTCTCGGCAATACACATACAACTATCCTATTCAAATGGACTTCAGCAAGCATGAGAAACTGCATATCAAGAAATGATTTTATGCAGAGTTGCAACATTGCTAGTCAAATGCATATATCAATTAAATCTCATCCAAGAGAAACACCAACAAAAACCTAATAGAAAAAACAAACAAAACAAATCAATGGAAACATAGTTAGGATGTTAGCTTACACAAGAAAAAAGAAACAAGTCTCACATTGCTTAACAGGAGTGATCTTATTGCACACAAGGGATGCCAAAGATGGAAAGAGCACCATATTTGATTTAAATCATTATTTCTCTTTTTGTGATGGGTGTTACCCATTCGTTCATATATTTTTCCATATAGGATTCTGGTCCTTCCTTTGTGGTACTTGTATTCTTCTCTTCCCTTCTTTTCAATGATCTAACTTTTGATCTTGGCCTAGATTATCATCACACCCATCTTCTCAGTCTCCCTTTTCACTCCTAAGACGGCCTGCTCTCGACTTCAGATCAAATTCATCGGCATTGCCTCTGTTCTTCCCTCCTATCATAATCTTCTCTGGACTTTGGACGATTTTCATAACCACTGTGCCTTCTCAATCTCTTTTCATCCATCCTATCATGATTGTCTCTAGATTTTGGATCAAAATCAGCATCACCAGCATGCCTTCTCAGTTCCTTATCTTCCCTACTATCATCTTCCCTCCTACCACGAGATTTGGGCTCAAATTCACCATCATCGCTATGCCTTCTCAGTTTCTTATTTTCCCTTCTATCATCTCCCCTCCTATCATGATCTTCTCTAGAATTTAGCTTTGGCTCAAGTTCCTCATCATCACCACACCTTTGGGCTCTTTTATCATTCTTTCTATCATAATCTTCTCTTGACTTCGGCTGAAACTCATCATCATTGTGCCTTCTCGATCTCTGTTCTTCTCTCCTACCATAACGTTCTCTTGAATTGGGCCCCGATTCATCATCCTCACTCCGTCTTCTTGATCTATTTTCTTCCTCCCTATCATGATCTCTTGATCTAGGCTTAAACTTTTCATCATCACCCCCCTGTATACCCAGTCTCTTTTGCTCCCTCCCATCACTTCGCTTGGTGTGACTTTCGAAGTCCCTACCCCCTGATCTGAACTCTTCCTGAACTTTTGGCCCTGGAACACGATTTGGCGGAATGAAGCTAGATCTTTTATCACCCCTTTTTGGGCCCTCATAACTGTCACGCCCCCATTTTGGGTCTTTTTCACCCCAACCTGTGTTTGCAGCTCTCTGGATACAAACAGAAAAAAGCACACATAAGCACCTATATATAGAGATATTCATTGATTTTATATAAAACATAAACCTTTACAACTAACATAAAAGATTCGGTGCACAAACTCAGATCATCGACTCATCTTCAAGCATCTTCAAAACATCTCAAACTTAAGTAGTACACAGAAACCAACCTCCTTTTCATTGGAATACACAACAATCAAACTACATTACCACTTATTCACCCAAAAGCCAAGTAACAGTGTAAGAATCAATGTGCAGTTGGCGGAAAACTGAATCAATCAGAACAGTGTAAGAATCAATGTGCAGTCAGCGGAAAACTGAATCAATCAGATAATGTATAACTTACTTGCTCATTGTGCGAAAACTTGCACGAATCTCCACGAGTGCATTCGCCTTTCTGGAAAGCCCGGCAAACACCCCGCTCCTCCCTCTTCCGCTGCGCCTCCTCTTCATCTTCCTCCTCCTTCTTCTTGTACTTAGTCACATGATCAACCCTAATTGTCCGCCCTAAAATTTGAGCTCCGTTCAAATTATCCACAGAAAGAATAGTGCTCCTCTGGTCCTCGTACGCCACAAACGCAAACGCCTTGGATTTCCCAGTCGCCTTATCGCGAACAAGATTCACATCCACGATCTCACCGTATCTGAAACCGAATCGAACGTCAAAAAATTGAAAACAAATTTAGAAAATTTGGAACTAACTGAAGGGGATTTAGTGATTACTGTGCGAAAACGGCGAGGAGATCGCCTTCGGTGAGATCGAAGGGAACGCCGCCGACGTAGACGTAGGCGGAGTCTTTGTACTTGGCGTGCCACGAAGCCTCCTCCGAAATCCCTAATTGGGCTTCTCTGGAATTGATGTTCTGAATGCGTTTCACTAGGGTTAGCGGATTCATCGTTCTGATTCCGCCAAGATTTTCTGCTTCTTTCTCTCAGGGTCCCGACCTTAAACCCTAATTTTTGCGGAACACTGTTCTACTTCAACGTAGTTTTGGATTGCTGATGACGGGGGGAAATCTGAACGAGGTCTTATTGGGCTTGGACTCTCGGCCCATTATGAGTGCTGATTCATATTGAGCTTGAACTAGCCCAACAAGGCCTTTTACAGTTAGCCGATTTTTCAATCAACTTGAAGGGAGTCATTCCATTGTAAATTTGAGAAATTTTAATAAAATTTATAAATTCATGGATTTTATGGAGTTTAGTTGATTTGTAGAGATTTCATGTAAAATTTTGATTGAATTCTCTCGAAATCTCATAGAAAGAGGTAAGATTTGTAGATGCTTAAATACACCACGAAATCTTTCTAATTCCCTCAAATTGAATACTTGAAATTCTAAAGATTTTAATAAAATATCTCAAAATCCTGATTGAATACACTAAATTTCAAACAATCGCTTAAAATCCTGATTGAATACCCTTAAATTCGTTATAAGTGAAAATCCCTCAAAATTCCAATTGAATACGCCCTGAAAATATAGGGAGATTCAAGGCCATGAAACACACAAGTTTTTATCGTACTTCAAACCCTGCATCATCCCCATTGAAGAAGCATATAAATACATCACAACAAGAGCACTTAAATGGTGAAACATATAAAGTCAGCTTGTTAGCTTGCAAAGGGGACTATGTTGTTCACGTTAAAGAAGTAGGGTTCTTTTTTCTCTTTTGCATCTACTGCCGTTGTTTCTTCGAGACCTCTCATCAGAATTTATATCGTCAACTAGGTTCCTTTTTCTCCGTCATCACTAAACCACAACGACGCATTCATACTTGATACTGCATCAAAAGTTTTCCTCATTAATGGGTGCAACTCTAGCATACAAGAAGGAGCTAAGGCTTTGGAGGTTGTTCTTGTTCAACACATCAAAGAGAACAAGCATCGGGAAACAATGCGCGGTGGCAACTGTAGGCTGGCCTCGTTTTTCTTTAAGAAAGCCAGACAATTGTTGATTGCTAAAGTGCAGCAGAGGATGGAAAGTTCGTTGGTGATCCGGAAGTGGGTGAATTATGGATCTTGTTTGGTGGTTATGCTCCCGTTCTCCAGGATCCACCACCACCACCTTCTGTCCGGAAACAACCAGCGACGCCCCTTGTGATTGTCTCCAAACGATCGCATATTTTCCAGCCCATCAGCTTCAACCAACATGAAACTTTTTCCAAAATCTTCTCCTTATTGTAGTCCTGCAGGTAACGAAAGATCACAATTTTCAGTTAAGTTGTACGAAACCACGATATCTCTTGAGGCTTTCTTTTCTTGGTTTTCAACTCCTACGGCCTTATTGTTTAGTCGTTAATTTCTTTTGGCTGGCGAGTCAGTTGTACCTGCAGGTTCTCCAGTAAAATTACCGGATAATGTGGGTGGCAAAAGGCTAATGGAAGTAAACCTAGTGAGGGTGGCCTAAACCTGTTGACATATATCCATACGAAAGGCTGGTACCCCTTTCGCACTCATCTAAGATAACCTGATTTGTTCTATTGGGATTCTATGTTTAATGCAAAATGCTATACCTGGAAACCGAACACGTCAGTGTCCGAACACAAACAGATTGAAATAATTAACCAAATCAATAGAGGTCCGAAATCAAGGGGAGGAACACTTCCGAAATTTCAATAGGATTTTCATGTTCTGCCGGATTAGTTTAAATTTTGAGATATGTGTGTTCGATAGACGAAAATCTCAAAATTGAATTCATCAAATGATAATAAGTACGGTTGAGCAGTACTACAGCTCGAGGGTAGAGAGCAAAAATGCGAATTTTTTATATTCCAAATATATGATATTATGAATGTGGTACTCAAGTATTTATAGACCTTTGGCCTTTGGGTCCTTTTCATTATTTTGGTAGATTTGAAGTTTTGACAATATGTGCCAACTATATCAACCACCTTCAGCGTGTGAAACATTTTGGATTCATTTTACGGTCAATGCTAAGGACAGTCGTTAGATGTGTGTAATTGATTAGTTAATACTTAATTTAATTTTTTTTCTCTAACTTTTTATTTGGTTTATACTGTCTGTATGCGACACATCTCACACAATTAGCGAGATTCTTGCATGTAAAATTCAAATTGTGCCCACCTAAGGACGGAGCTAGTGTAAGCCTAGATTTACAAAATAAAAATAAAAATGTATAGTTGGCATTCCAATCTAATTAAACTACAATTAAAAATAAAATGTAGACAACTAACCTAAATTTACCATTTTTCATCCCCAATGACCTTGACAATTCAATTAAAAGTTAATATAATTGCGCATCTCTGCTGTGAGGCTATGTCCACCTCCTCCTAAGTGTAGATAATATCATTTGCTACAAAAAAAAAATAATAATAAAATTGCCCCTCCTCGTTTTCCTAACCCTGGGTTACTAATCCTCACAAAACTCATCTCACCACGACAAAACAATTCTTGTCCTCATCTTCTCCAAGTTTTTCCTCCTCCTTCATTCTACCAAAACTCAATTGAATTTGGAATATATAGACAGTTGGAGTTCAATTAATATCAAAATTCAACACAAAAACTTTACTTCACAAGGTGTTTTGATTTTACTTCATTAATTCGTTTTTAGCATTACAATTTAGAATTTAACTTTCTAATTTAGAGATCAATGAATTAATAATAACTTGGTTATTTTTACAGGGAGAGATATTGTAATAATGTTGTCATACAACGCTTTTAAAACATGAAAACATGTCGAGAAATATTGTAATATGTTGTATGAAAAACTTTATAGATTAATATATAGTGCTTTGTTCAATAAATTCTTGAACTTTTTAATTATGACTTTGTTATTTGAGGATGCCTTTATTCAGACAAATCTCTAATTTTGTCCCTTACTGTGTGAAAGGTATCGCATTCGTATGCAAAACAAAATGTTGGACCAACTCACATGCATCAACGGTGCAGCCGTCCTTAATTTCTTCTACATTTGTTCCAATAAGAATGAATGGCACGTCACGGGTATATAATGTTTATGTTACAAGTGGCCTTATACTTAATTAATTTACATAGTTTGTGATGGCGAGTATTTCAATACAACCACAATATTTAATCAATAAAGAACAAACCTTAGCTCATCTTACTACCAACAGATATTTTAAAGAGTTCGACATCCAAACGAGAGACATAAAATAAGCGAAGAAATATAGAGAAATATTATATTTATTTTCTTTGTATTAAGGTAGGTCAGTATTATCTGCACACTTAATTTTATCTTTATTCTTATTAATTTTTATTATTTAATTTGTTTCGATTTATTGGATGGACGGTCAAAAATTGATAAAAGATGTCTTCGGAAGTTTAAAATTCTGCTTCTCGAAAAGCCACTTGGCCCTAACTCAGTTCTTCCTTTATGCTTTTTGGCCTTACGTGTTTCCAACTTCATCTCAGAAAAAAAATGTCCCATTTCACAACTCCCCCAGAGTAGTGTCTTCCCCAGACTAGTCTCAGACAAAGTCTTTCTCGATGATCGCTATCTTATCTTTTTCTGAGGTGTTGGATTCAGAAGAAAACGACTCGAAAGGTGGTTTATCCTTCAGAGCATATACCTTTTCCCACCATTTTTCGCTACAAATACATACAATTTACACTTCAAAGCCACAGCCTTTCGCTTTATCTCTCTGGGTTTTACCGGGTTCTCCAAGTTCCAGCCTCCGGCGATGGCTTTCCGGCGAAAACGCATCATCTGGACTCTCTTTTTCTTCCACCTCTTGTTGGTCTCCACCCAATTCATTGCGGCACGCAAAACGCCCAAAATCAAAGGACCCATTAAAACGGTGGTCGTCGTGGTCATGGAAAACCGCTCCTTTGACCACATCTTCGGCTGGCTTAAGTCGACCCGACCTGACATCGACGGCCTGAACGGGAACGAATCGAACCCAATTTTCGTCTCGGAACCCGGCTCGCCCCGAGTCCGAGTCTCCAGCGACGCCTTCTTCGTCGACTCCGACCCAGGCCACTCGTTTCAGGCGATTCGAGAACAGATATTCGGGTCGAACGAGAGCTCTGAGAACCCGGCTCCGATGAACGGGTTCGCTCAGCAGGCGGAGAGTATGGGCGAGGGGATGGCGAGAACGGTGATGAGCGGGTTTAAGCCGGAAGTCCTCCCGGTCTACACCGAATTGGCTAACGAGTTCGCCGTGTTCGACCGGTGGTTTGCTTCCGTACCGGCGTCAACTCAGCCGAACCGGTTCTACATCCACTCGGCCACGTCACACGGCGCCATGAGCAACGTCCGCAAGGACCTCATCCACGGCTTCCCTCAGAAAACGATCTTCGACTCTCTGGACGAAAATGACCTTGACTTCGGCATTTATTACCAGAACATCCCCGCCACTCTCTTCTTCAAGAGCCTGAGGAAACTGAAGCATGTGACGAAATTCAACAGCTACGCGCTGACTTTCAAGCGGCACGCTCAGCTGGGGAAGCTGCCGAATTACGCGGTGATCGAGCAGAGGTACTTCGACGTCAAGGAGCTTCCCGCCAACGACGACCACCCGTCTCATGACGTGGCGCGCGGGCAGAGGTTCGTGAAGGAGGTGTACGAGACGCTGAGGGCGAGCCCACAGTGGAAAGAAATGGCATTGCTGATTACCTACGACGAGCACGGCGGGTTTTATGACCACGTGCCGACGCCGGTTTTGGACGTGCCGAGCCCGGATGGGATCGTGGGGAACGAACCGTATTATTTCCGGTTTGACCGGTTGGGTGTGCGGGTGCCGACCATACTCGTCTCGCCATGGGTCGAAAAGGGTACCGGTGAGTTCTCTGCTTCTCGGTTTTTTCAGTTGTTTTTTTTATTATTTTGATTGAGTAGCATTACAGTTAAATTGCTGATTAATGAATAGTGTTATAGTTAAATAACTGTAATTTATTCGACATTGGTTGATTATGATATTTTAGATCAATTGAATAATTAAGGTCGAGTGTCCGTTAGAACGGTGAATTGGTTCTTGTCTATCTCACAGTTTAACGTGAATGCACTACAAGCTCTTTATGGGCAAATTGTTAAGCTGTTATGGGGAGGGTTCGATTTGAAGACAGTGTTCTTCGGTGTCACAACGTTGTTAGGATGACCAAGCTTAAGTTTTGTATCGATATCATTTCTTTAATCTTATATTTCCCGAATGTTTGGACAACATAATTTTGCATGAAGAACCATGTCGTTGGATATTGTTTTCCCTTCCTTCCTCTCTATGTTGTGATACCATGATCCGTTACCATTTTTCGATCAATGGGGAGAGAGGATTCGAAGGCGGGGAACTCTTTCAACCTTATAGAAAGGGAAGTACTGCTAGACAATAGCTAGTTGGCTTGCTTGATGCGGCAATGTACTTGTTTATGTTTCTATGAGATTTTAGTTCGGGGCTTTTGCTTATCTATTGACTTTTGGTATTTTTGGTGCAGTGATCCATGAGCCAACAGGGCCGACGCCACATTCCCAATTTGAGCATTCGTCAATCGCCGCCACTGTAAAGAAGCTATTCAATTTGAAATCGAACTTCCTGACAAAGAGAGATGCATGGGCTGGTACTTTCGAGAATTATTTTACCCTCCGCAGTACTCCTCGTGACGACTGTCCAGGTTTGCAAAAATCCTTCTGATTATATTTTTCCATTCTGATTAACGCCCTTGCATTTTCCATTCTGAATGCTCATCGTCATGCATTTCTGTGTTACAGAAACTCTTCCAGAGGTGACGAAGTCACTGAGGCCAGGCGGACCCAGAGAAGATTCGAGCCTCTCAGAATTCCAAGTCGAGCTGATCCAGCTTGCATCCCAGCTCAATGGCGATCATGTCCTCAAAACGTACCCTGATATCGGCGAAACCATGACAGTGCGTGAAGCCAACAGTTACGCAGAGGATGCAGTCAAGAGGTTCCTGGAAGCCGGAAGAGCTGCTCTAAAAGCCGGAGCGAACGAGTCTGCAATTGTTACAATGAGACCTTCCCTCACCAGCCGAGTTAACGTACAAGGTCATAGCTCCTACCTAGAATCTCAGTGATGATCCATCAAAAATGGCAGCTGTAAATAGGAGTAGACACCATATGATGTATATAGTATAAGTTATAGTCGAAGTAATTAAACTGCACGACAATGGCGCGGGAGCCTTCCACAACTAATCAACACTCTTTTTACCTCTCATCATTTTTAATATTCGGCAGTCAAATCAAATGAATTAAAGAAAATCAAAGAACATAAAATAACACGAGTGTGTGAGAAATAAAAATGAATGTGTAGATAGCATCAACCTTTAAATATGAGCCAGATGACCTCCGAGGTATTTTCGTATATATTTCTTATTGGTATTTCAAATGATTACTTGTAAGTAATTAAACTGTTGTTTGTACCATCATTTATAAATGAATGTTCTTATAGCTTTTCAATGTTATTTTCGTTTAATTTTTTTTTGTACATTTACATTAAAACCCTCGAGATTAGTATCTTGCAAATGCAGGGTTACCTTGGGCTTAGAATCCTGCAAATGCAGAGTAACCTTGGGCTGGATCTACTGATTTTACTTCATCAATTGTAAACTCGTCGCCCCAACTCTGGTCACCAGTCCCAATCCTGTCATGTCAACCTATGAGTTCTACATTGGGAAGTAACTAGGGACTATTGGCTTGGATTAAAAAAGAATCCTTAATCCTTTTCTACTGGATGGACACAACTTTAAGTCCCAACCATAATGGTTATTTTTTCTCAGTTTTTAAGCCAAAATGGTTCTTAAGTTTTGTATAACTCATCACTTTAGTCTCTAAGATTTGAAATAAATAGAAATAGTCCATGAGTTTGTCCACCATCAATCATTTTGGTTATTCCTTGAAAAACCTCCATTAAATAAGGAGAAAATGACAAAAAGACTCTGGATTTTTATCAAATCATTTTGGCCAATTGTTTATTAAATTGAGGGTATTTTTGTTATTTGGTCCTTATTTAACAAATTTTTTTAAGGAATGATCAAAATGATTGATGATGGACAAACTCAGGACCAAAGTGATGAATTATGCAAATCTTAAAGACCATTTTGGCTAAAAAGCCTTTTTTTTCCTTTATACAAGTAACGTTTGAGAATGTGGAATTGGACTCCGGGAAATCGTGTGCAGGCGAACTATAAAAATCTTCCTCGCTTTCTCCATCTTTCTCCGGCATGTGGGACAAGCTACAAGACTATATTATCGGCAATCCTGAACGATGAATCCGTTTAGAAATCCAACTCTTCGTTTATTTAGCGGTAGGTAGTCACGGTGATTCAGATTTATATACCTTGATTGCTCCACAAGTAAAACCGGCAGAAAAGTGCCCCACAAGGAACAAGGAAGCAAACGACACTTTCATTTCCTCCAATAATTTGTTGAGTTTCCTTCAATATTAGAACTAAAATCCCTCTCAGACTGCCGAAAAGGCTGCAAACGATGTTAGAGAAGCAACGAATCTGAAAAATGATTCAAGCATTGATTAAGAAGAACTTGCAGACGGTCCATGTTTGATGATGCCGAGCACGTATTCATAGAATTCACATGGACTTTTAAGTACTAATATTAGAAACAAACCGATGTAGAAGGGAAACTTGGAGGCCCAAGTTTTCAAATGTAGTTTTCAGTAGATCTGTAAACGGGACGGGTTTATTAAGTTTGAGTCGGGTTAAATCCGACCTGTTAATTTAACGGGTCAACCAAACCCAACCCGTTAACCTTTTTTTTTTCTTCATCCAATCTGCTGAAAGACTCCACTACCTACTCCGAGGCAGTGGAAGGGAATCTCGATGACAACACGATTCAAAGCTACCCGAAAATGCTCTACTCCGAGGCCAAGCTCCAAAAGAAAGACTCCACTGCCTCCTGCTGCTCCATATGTCTTGCGGCTGTTGCCAGATTGTAGACACCTCTTCCACCTCAAGTGCGTTGATCCGTGGCTACGGTTGAACCCTACGTGTCATGTCTGAAGAACGTCTCCAATCCCAACGCCCTTGTCAACTCCTCTGGCCAAGGTGGTTCCATTGGCTAGCAGGTGGAAGGGAATCAGAGCTTACCAGAGAGAGAGAGAGAGTGGTGAAGTTCAGTAAAAATTTTAAGGGAAGAAGATGAGGGAGATAACTGGAGCCAAAAGGGAAGGAGCATAGCGATCTCTCAGAGAGCAACGGCGTGCGCGAGAGAGAGAGTTGTGAGGGACCTGAGGGTTTTCTACCAGGATTATTGAAATTACACAAAAGTCATCAATAACGGGTGTTAACAGGTTTCGCGAGTTCACTCAAAATGGCTTATTATTAAACGGGTGATTAATGGGTTGACCCGTTAACCACCCGATCCGTTTATCATTCACCCGAATACTAATTTTAACGGATCAGATCAAGTCGGGTTGACGGGTCAGGTTGAAAATGCTAGGTCTAGTTTTCAGTATTCATTTGCAAAACACGATAACGATACACTATGTTCCTAAAATATACTTTTATTTTTAGGAAAACTAATGAAAAGGGTTTGAAAACTTTGAGTTTTAACAATAATGACAAAATAAAGGGTAAAGTGAATAGTATCAAGATTGACTTTTTAGTGTAAAAATGTGGTTTTTCGTTAAAGCGAACAGTACCGTGGACTTTTCGTTAAAACTCCCATTTATTTTTCTCTTTTGTTTGAAGATCAACTAACAAATCAGTTACTTATTTTGTATGTATACTTTCTTTCATACAATGATTGGACGCTATGTAATGTGTTTGGTGTGAGTTTTTATCAGTGTTCTAAAAATCGGCTTAGGCGGCCGCCTAGGCGCTGGGCGATGGCCGGCCGAGGGGATTAACGCAAAATCGGGACAGGGATTAGGCGGCCGCCAAGACAGCCTGGGCGGCCTAGGTGGGGGACTGAGTGGCCTAGACGGTCCAGGAATTTCAATTTTGTTATGTTTTCAAGAATGCAGATCAGCTGCATTTTTCTGGGTTTCTTCTAGTTCTCGCTCAGTTTGGCTAAAAAGAGGAAAGACGAAGACGAAGACGTTCTCTCTCTTCCTTTCACACCACGTGACCACTCTACACACTCTTCTTATTTAATTTTTTTTCTTAGTTTCTCTCCAATCAAATTTGGACAGCTAGCATCAAATTGCTTGCTTTGTGTAAAAAGCCATAGGCTGTCAGTTCGGTTCCTTGTTTTTTCTCCTAAAAAATGATGGGTGTGTCAGGTTGAAGATGTCACCATTAAGTATTGGTGCAGACTGCAGAGTTCCCATGCGTCCACATCCACATATTTGACATAAATTAATGGTAATGATGGGTGTGCCCTTTCCACATACACATATTTGACACCTTTATTTCTCTTTAAATTCAACATAAATTAATATGATCTCTAATAAATATTATTATGAATCATCATATTGACATTAGAATTTTCTCTTTATTATGAACCATCCAACCCAATATTATTACTTTTATTTTAAAAAAAATAGATATAATCATTCAAAATGTTTTAAGTTATATGGCATATATGCTTAATGTGTTTTTAAATTTTGGATTTGTTAGATACTTTTTTTTTGTATTTTATCATTATTTTATTATCTTATCCATGAATTTCATACAAGTATAATTTTTTGGAAATGTTAATATGCACTTATTTACAAGATATATAAAAAATTTACCTAAATCCGCCTAGGCGTCCGCCTAGAAGCTAGGCGCTAACCCGCCGTCCGACTAGCGCCTAACGTTTTTTAGAACCTTGGTTTTGATCGAAATATAAGAAGTTTTCTTAGTTTATATGTTCTAATTGATATTATTTCATATTTTGTCATTTTTAAAAAATTTATTATTATTAAGAGGAATGGAAATATTCGAAATTATTACAATAATTTAATAATTTCAAACCTAGAACACATGGATAAACGACTAACACCCTATCCATAAAAATATTTAATCACATGTAAATTTCATAATGCATCATATGGATGACTTGGATTGACCAAAGGAAAATGACATAAACACTAGGGAGCTGAATTGTCTGTCTGCTGACACACCCCGTCTCGAAGGAGGGCATGCTGGCCGTCACGTGAGAGTGACATAACCATTTGCACAGTACGGAAGCTTTAAGATACAATTTATAAGTTGATACACCCGAAGGTGAGTCCTAATTTTGTACAATCTGTCAGAACACCGTCGAATTCCTCGTAGTCACCACACCTTTGTGATTCCTGAACCTGGAGGGGCGCAAAACCAAAATTGAGTGGGTCAGTAAAACAATTCTTTTCCAAATCCAAACATTTCTCAAAACGTTGTAACCCCTCTCCGTAAAACTTGTATACTTTCCCAGAAATGTAAAATATAAATATACATATATATTCTCAAAACTTCATTTTTACTATCTCAACATTTTTCAGTACAAATAGGCCATGCCATGTCTAATTCAACAGTTAAGTATGGATGCATCAACAATAATCATATCAGGTGCAAGAAAGTAATCAACCGGAGGCCCTCTAATAGCCTGTACGGTTGAACCTAGAGCTCAAAATCTATCACTCTCATTCTGCCGGAGTCACCTCTGTGACCTGTCCGGCCTTCTGCACACAAGTTACACTCTAGTGCTTTCTCATCAATCATCTGTGCACATAATCTAAGGTCACCCACCAGTCGAAATCTCACTAACACTCTTCGACTGGCCCGTCGCACCCACTCCGCGTGGACTGTGCGACCAGCATCTACTTGGATCCAAGGCGAGCGTGCGATGCGGTGAATACTATAAGCACTAAACCATGGTGCAGGATTTGAGCTCAATATATATCATCATCATCATAACAGTAATTAAATACTCACCTGATACTCACCTGTGCGTCCGCCGCACCAATTCATACATATGCATCATATATCAATTCATATCATTTCATGCATGGCAATTCGATTCACATTTCTATATACTTTTCATATACTTTCATGCATAGCGTTTCAATTCACGTTTTTCATATAATTCTATATACTTTTCACACATTTCTATTTAAAGCATAATTTCATGCATTTTCAATTTCTGGGAAAACGGCAAGTATATATGTATACGGAAAACAAAATTGCCCACTCACCTGGAGTTCGCCCTACAACTCCCTAGCACAATACACCAAGGCGCCATGACGATCGGCGCCTAAAACAATAATCAATTCCAACCTCAGAATTCATATCGATAGAATATATAACTTATATAAAATACGTCACTACGTAGATTGATCCGGAAGATCCACCACTCAGATTTTAAATCCATAACTTCCAGAGGTCCACATTATACCTCTAGGACAACATCCTAAAATTTCATTACCATCCAACGGTCGGATCTCCGTCAATTTCCAAAACTAAGTGACGGTTACATTCTATTTTATGAACTTACAACTCCAATTCCGGAAGATCCGTAAATCGGATTCCCAATCCGTAAGTTCCAATAATCCTCAAATATTACGTATTACAACGTATCAAAGTTTGGTGATGATCCAACGGTCGGATCATCAATTCACATTTTCACCTAATGCGAAAACTATAAAACGTTATTCGAACACCTAACCAACAATCCTTAATAACTTTCTCATACGGTGCTCAATTTGGGTATATGAATATACCACAGTGATTTACTCGACGTCACGGACGTCGACATATTTTTAAAATAATTTTTTACTGTAGGACGCGCCCCCCACGCGCCAAGGAAGGCACGGGTCCACGCGCACCTTCTTCTTCCTTGGGTCGCCGGACTGGTTTTTCCGGCGGCCGTTTTTCAAATTGCCATAACTTTGTCATTTCTCAACTAAATCAAGTGATTCAAAAACTAAAGTTGTAGCCCTTGAAGAGACAAAGAGAATGGTACCTTGCACAACACCTAGTTCGCCGTGGTTTGTCCGGAAACTGCCTCGAAAGCCTCGGAGGTCGCCGGAAACTGGGTATTTTTTAAATGAGTATAAATTCTTCAATACTCAACGAAATTGAGTGAAACAAAAAGGAAAGTTGTAGTACTTGACGAGACGAAGATATTTATACCTACCTCGACTCCTAACTCTCCGGGGATTCGCCGGAAAAAGCCTCGAAAGCTCCGGCCAAACTTTGAACTTGTCGATCTCCGTGTTCTTACGTCCAAAAACTTCCAACGAAGCACTCCGAGCTTCCTTGGGACCTCACTAAGCTTCCTACAAGCTTGTTTTAGCCTAAAACGTAACCATTTAAAAGATCATGAACAGTGCTCTTCACGGGAACTTTGAAACTAGGGTTTTCCGAAGCAAAACTTACCTGAAATGGATACCATCGTGATCGTGAAGTCTTCAGGGTTCCAATGGTGGTCTTAGATTCGTCGTTGGTATAGCTTTAGGGTGGTTTTGTGGTGGTCCGTGTGAGTTCGAAGGAGAAGGAGAGAGAACTGAGAGTTTCGTGAGGGAGGAGAGAGAGAGACAATGTTACGGGTTATGGGGAGGGTTTTGAGGTGTGGGGATCCCACGTGTTCAACCTCAATCCCAATTTCATAAATTCCAACATAAAAATCCAAACTTAAGCCTAGTTTAAGTTCCTAAAACCAAATAACTTAGGAACTTTAAGTAAAACCAGTTGTTAAATTTTCGCCCTTAGTCTCGTTTAAGGGCATTTTCGTCTTTTCACGTCCTCGGAATTAAAATTCCAGGACGGGCTGTGACATCTGCCCTCCCCCACCCATACCCTTCCCATCCCCTCATATTTTTGTGGTCACGGTTAAGCCACGTCAACATTTTATATTCTCATTAATTTTTATCTTATTATTTCGATAAAAAAATCAATATAAAATGTTGATGTTACTTAATCGTGACCACAGAAATAAAAAATGATAAAAAAGGTATGGGACGAGAAGAGCAGACAACCCAGGTCCAAACACTAGACATGTAAAACTTGCCGATGAGTTTGAGTTCACATGTGTGTCACATTTATCTCGGTCGTTCGATTTCTATGTCCCCGTACGCAACGTAGACACAGTACAACTCCATTTAGTTCCTACCATTCAATTCCTACCTAATTCCCCATAAATTTCCAACCTAACACTGTTAACATTATATAAAGCACTTTTTTTTATTAATATTTAATTAATTTATTTATTTAATAAGTGTTTTGGTGATATCCACACTTATTTTTATCTCGCACACACTCGTCTCAATTTTCGACAGTTGAATTAAATGGTTGGAGAAAATCAATGAATAAAAATTAACAAGAGTGTGTAAAAAGTAAAAATAGCTGTGTAATATCATAAATACATAGAAGATATTTATTGAAAGAGAAATACTAACTGCTAAGAAGACTATCTCAACAATAGGATTGCGTATAGACTCTCTAGCATTTCATATTTTTTGCATAATATTTTATAATGTTAGTACAAAACTAACGTTAAACTATAAGATAATAGAAAATTCATTAGACAGTCACTGGGTTTCATTTTGGATTTGTTACGGGAGTGCTTGTGCTAGTGTGTGCGCGCCAATTAGCTGAAAGGAGCAAAAAGCTCTATATATCTAGCATGTGGACAATACATGATGTTTCAGATTGCAGAACACTTGGTCAACAAGAATGGTTAAATTCTTGAGAAATTAAATCGCAGCCTGCAAGTGAATTTCCAAGTGCTTCTGCTCAAAAGTTTCAGTATTCTATCCCGACGAAATTTCAAATTAATTACACATGAAGTCTTGAGTTCAAGGCTCACATTCCAGACCAATATATCGCTTATGGTTAGTATAACAAGAACAGCATCAGCAGCATGCTTGTCATTTCCTGGAACTCCGTCAACAAATGGAATCCCTGAATCCGCATCATCATCGTTGCAATTCTGAACCTGCACCCGCAACCGACGATCACCAACACTTGAACCATCGACAGCAACCATCCCTTGTTCCAAATTTCCAAGATTGTTTTCTCTGCTAATGGATGCCTTGTACCTGTTCGACGAATTGCCCCAGTCAATCTGAAAGCTCTCTTCGGTACTAGCACCTCCTCCTGCCGAAAGCTTGATCTGCCTCTGGTTGCTTGGCTGTGGTGCCTTGTACCTGCTCGACGAATTGCTCCAGAGAATCTGCGGGGTTTTTTTTTTTTTTTTTTTTTTTTTTTTTTTTTTTTTTTTTTTTTCCAGGGTGCCCAAGGTTTATTCTGCGTTCAACCGCCCAAGGTTTATTCGGCGTTCAACCTTGCTTTATGGTGTTGACAACTCTTAACTGAATTATCATGGGCACAAATATCGTCTGTCCATGGGGTTTTCTTGCAGAGACGGTTATGCCGACAACTAATATGCCCCCCGTTCAACCAATTCTGAAGGCAAGGACTTTTGCTTCTGTCGTTTCCATCCCCATTGAAGACGTCCATCTCAGCCAACTTCCAACTCCGGTTGTGCGTGGAGACAAAACATATGTCAAAATTAGCGAGGATCTATACCAAGAACAGTTGAAGTTGTTTCAAGATAACCTCCTTGGGCGTTTGCTCCTAAAAAAGGGTTCTACGCCAATGAAGACCGGTGCTCTAAAATCTTGCTTAGAAGATGCATGGCGCCCTACTGCACCATGGAACCTGGTTCCTATAGGTAAAGGTTATTTTGATATCCATTTCAATAAGGAAGATGATATGCGACGGGCATGGGGTGGCGGTACGTGTACTCTTGCTACTGGTTTATTCAGGTTATCAAAATGGACGCCAGATTTTAAACCAGGTGATGTTCTCCCTCAAACTCATGCTCAGGTATGGATCAAAATTTTTGGTTTGAGTCAGGAATATTGGCATCCTAGACACTTGATGGAAATTGCGAGAGGGGTCGGCACTCCCTTGCAACTAGATTCAGCTACAAGGGAAAGGCAATATGGTTATTATGCACGCATATTAGTTGATGTCAATCTTGCAGATGATTTACCTACATCTCTTATGGTTGAAAGAGAAAGTCATGGCTTCCCGGTTGAGGTGGTTTATGAAAATTTACCGCCCAAATGCAGTCACTGTGGTTTGATAGGGCATTTGGCTAATAGTTGCAGACAACTTAAACAGATGTCGAGAGGTCGTTCTCGTAGCCGGACGCGAAAGGGTGGTAACATGGGGGACAACAAAACCGGAGATCACTCTCGCAGTCAACTGCACATGGAATATCGTCCCATAAAAGATACAACAATACCGGTTAATGTCTTTTGTGGGTCACATGCTTCTGAACCTGAACCTCTTCAACAGGTTGATCAACTGTTGCCTGCAGGTATTATGGCATCGGATGATGGTAATGCTGAGCCCATTCTTCAGTCTCCTCTTGGAATAACGCCAACTGTTTCTGGTAATGCCATACCAGAGACTGACACCGCTGATACGCATATTAGTATTCAACCCCCTGGGATTTCGCATATTAGCAATTCTATGACCGGATCGCTGTCTCCAGATGGATCACATCTTCAGAATGGTTTTTCTTATGGTCAGCATTTGGGCAACACCATTGTCCCAAACAATCTTGGCCCACATGATCTCTGTGACGACTCTAGCTCTCCTCCTGGCTTTGAGCAGGTCGAGACGGTAGCTCATAATAGTCAGCAGTTGGGCAACACAGATGTCCCAAATAATTTTGGCATGCAGGATCCTCATGACAACCATAACATTCCCCCTGGTTTTGAACATGTTGCGACATTAGCTAAGGATGTCATCGATATTGTCAATCACATGGAAGGCTGTGATATGGATGGTTTTACTCCTGTGTTATCTAATAGTCAACGGAAAAAACAAAAGCAGCTTGCCAATCTTATTCAACCCTCTGATAAACCATATCCAAGTAGGGTCCGAGGAATACCAGCTCGTTATAAATGAAGGTTCTCTTCTGGAATATCCGTGGCATTGGTAACGATGACTCTCGGACGGAGCTCTCTAACATCTGTCGGTTGCATCACCCGGATTTGGTTTGCATTGCAG
Organism: Malus domestica; assembly: GCF_042453785.1. Lineage (NCBI taxonomy): Eukaryota > Viridiplantae > Streptophyta > Magnoliopsida > Rosales > Rosaceae > Malus > Malus domestica. The sequence goes on along the minus strand of NC_091671.1, from coordinate 6,241,457 downwards.
AGCCTATGGTGACTTTTAATTCTATTTCAGCTGCTTATTGGGATTCTTTAAATCTATCTGCTCTTACTTTTAATTCTAGAGGAACTCTTGCTCCCAACCTTTGGTTACTAACATCTTCAGCTTGTGCAGACCCTTTAGTTATCTCTATCTCGGATCAACAGGTTACGGTTCGCTGTACTTTTGACCATATCCCAAGCCAGTTCACATTTGTTTATGCAAGCACTTCACCTATCAAAAGAAGAGACTTGTGGGCTGATTTTATCTCTCTGCGCCCACAAACACAAGTTCCATGGATGGCTATTGGTGATTTCAATGCTATCCTGGGCGCCCACGAGCAGATGGGAGGAGGCAGACCGTCCCAAGCTTCATGCGCTCAGTTTAGTAATATGTCTGACACTTGTAACTTTACCCACTTGAACACTTCTGGGGCAGCCTTTACATGGTCTAATGGCTGGAGGTCACGTGGTCGCACTGAAAGAAGGTTAGATCGCTCCTTGTGTGATATTAGCTGGTTTGATTCTTGGCCCCACTCTAACTGCATAGCATTGCCAAAGGTAGTCTCAGATCACAACCCCCTTATCTTCTCTGGTTCTAGAGTTTTGAACAATGGTCATCGTCCTTTCCGTTTTCAATCAATGTGGGTTCAACATCCATCTTTTCGAGAAACTGTAACTCATTGCTGGAGAAATACAGTTGTCTATGGATGTCCTATGTTTATCATTCTGCAAAAATTGAAAGCTCTAAAAACCTGCTTTCGCCAATGGAATTTTTCGGTCTTTGGTGACGTCCATAATAGAGTGGCTAATGCTCGGCATAATCTTTCTATGATTCAACAAAGAATTTCAACTGAGGGTATAAATAATGATCTTTTCGAGGAGGAGATTGTCGCCAAGACTACAGTAATGGAGTCTCTCCAAATGCAGGAGGCTTTTTGGAAAGATAGAGCTCGTGTTAAGTGGTTAACTAAAGGGGATAGAAACTCTTCTTTCTTTCATGCCTATGCTCGTATTAAATCATCCAGCTCTCATATCGGTTGTATTCTTGATGGAAACAATCTTCTTACTGACCCGCTGGCAATTGAGAACCATATTGTTAATTTCTATCAGACTTTGTTCGGCTCTTCTTTCACCCCTTCAGGTATTGATGAGGTTTGTGAAGTCATCCAGCCGATGGTCACAGACTCTGAAAATGATCTCTTATCTGCCTTACCTACTGATGAGGAAATTAAGGAGGCAGTTTTCTCCTTAAGTGCTTCCAGTGCGCCAGGGCCAGATGGTTTTCCAGGTTTTTTCTATCACCATTGTTGGGATATTGTCAGCTTCGACGTTATTCAATTTGTGAAGCAATTCTTTCAATCAAATTGGTTATACCCCAATGCCAATAGTAATTTCTTAGTTTTGATTCCGAAGGTGAAAGACGCTATTTCCATGACTCACTTTAGACCTATTGCTTTGGCAAACTTTCTCTTTAAGATTATTCCCAAAATTTTGGCAGTTCGTCTTTCTCATGTTGTTCAACGCATTATTTCTCCGCATCAAGCTGCTTTTATACCTGGTCGTCGTATCACAGATTGTATTGGCCTTGTTTCAGAATGTTTCAATGTGCTTGACAAAAAATCTCGTGGTGGCAATATGGGAGTCAAAGTTGATATAGCTAAGGCTTTTGATACTTTAGATTGGTCATTTCTTTTGCGGGTGCTTACTAACTTTGGGCTCTCCACTTGTTTTATAGACTGGGTTTCTACCATCTTAAGATCTGCTAAACTGTCCATCCTAATCAATGGTTCCCCGCATGGTTTTTTCTCTTGTTCCCGAGGAGTGCGCCAAGGGGATCCTCTCTCTCCGTTACTTTTCTGTCTAGCTGAGGAAGCGTTATCAAGGGGCCTGAGTCGTCTTCAACTTGATGGGCTTACTAAGCCAATTTTTGCTCCAAGAGGTTGTATCTCTCCTTCTCACGTTCTCTATGCAGATGACTTATTCATTTTCTGTAGAAGTGATGGTGTCACTCTGCGTAATTTGCAAGGTTTCTTCGATAGATATAGTAGAGCCTCTGGTCAATTTATCAATAAGGCAAAAAGTACTTTCTACTTGGGCTCTACCTCAAGGCATCGTAAAGCTGTGGTTGAGAGTTACTTGGGTTTCAAAGAAGGCAAAGCACCTTTTGTCTACTTAGGAGTTCCAATTTTCTGTGGCAAGCCTAAAAGGAGTTATCTTCAAGCCTTGGCAGATAAAGCTAAAGCTAAGTTAACTGGTTGGAAAGGGAAGCTTTTATCTATGGCAGGAAGAGTTCAACTCACTCAATCAGTTTTTCAAAGTATGCTCTTGCATAGCTTCTCTGTTTATAAGTGGCCTTCTTCCTTGCTAAGGCCTCTTTCAAGATGTGCTCGCAATTTTATATGGTCTGGTGACGTAACCTCCAAGAAGTCTGTTACCGTTTCTTGGCGTCAGATATGTGCTCCAAAGAATGAAGGTGGTTTGGGTTTGCGTGATCTTGGCTCTCTTAACACTACTGCTCTCTTAAAGCTTGGATGGCTTATTATTACTACTGATTCCCCTTGGAGTATTTATCTTCGGGAACGTTTCAAGCTACATGGTCGCCTATATTCTTGTAGTTATAAGCGATCTTCTATATGGCCTGGTATTAAATCCATTCTTCATATCTTGTTTCAGAATTGTCGTTGGGTGATTGGAAATGGTTCTACTACTTCCCTTTGGGTTGATAAATGGCTGGATAAGCCTATTGTGGATGTCGTTGGTGCAACAGAGATTGCTCCTTCTTTATCTCGTACTAAGGTCTCAAATATTATTCGTATGGGAAAATGGGTTATTCCTTCTATTTTTTCTTCTACCTTCCCAGACCTAACTAAAGAGATTTTAGAAATGCCTCTTCCAATTGATGAGGATAAGGACGTTTTAATTTGGGAAGTCTCTACTTCTGGTGTTTTTTCGTTCTCTGATGGCTATGAAATTGTCCGTCATCGGTTTCCTGTTAAGAGTTGGGCTTCCATTATCTGGCGTCCTTTCATCCCACCTCGTTACTCTATTTTGGTTTGGAAGATTCTATTCAACAAGCTCCCAACGGAGGATCAACTTCAGCGCCGAGGCATCCCGCTGGCTCCAATATGCCAACTATGTCACAAGAATTCTGAATCTATTGACCACTTATTTTCTAGCTGTGAATTTGCACAATGTGCTTGGCGTTGGCTAGCTACCCAATTTGGCACTATTATACCTCTTACGGCCTCCATCTCTGATCTATGGCTTGTTTTTCTGTCAAAGCGGTTTTCTCCACATCTTCGCAATGTCTGGATAGCTTCAGGGTTTTTCTTACTAATGGCTATTTGGAAGATGCGTAATAAAGTGAAGTTTGAAGGCAAACCTCCCTCCCTCTCTCGTCTCTTCCGCTCCACCTCGGCCTGGATTAGGCAGGTTGGAGCTCTCACCCCTGGCCATGTACGAGGCATTTTGGATAGGCAACTTTTAGTTTCTCTTGGAATATCGCCTAACTCCTGTAAAGCTCCTTCTATTGTCCCTGTTCATTGGCTCCCCCCTCCTTTTTCTTGGGTTAAAGTGAATACTGATGGCCTTGCTAAAGGTAATCCGGGTCCTGCGGCATGTGGCGGGGTTTTTCGTGACTCTGCAGGTTATTTTCTTGGTGGTTTCTCCCTAAGCTTGGGTCATCGTACTTCTTTCTATGCGGAGCTCCATGCTGTCATCCTTGCTATCGAATTGGCCCACACGCGGGGCTGGCTAAATTTATGGCTTGAAAGCGACTCTTCTAGTGTAATATCATGTTTTGCTTCTGGATCTTTCTCTCCCCCTTGGTCTCTCCAGACACGCTGGAACAATTGTACTCTCCATTTGCAGAACATGGTTTTTCGTTGCTCTCATATTTTTCGAGAAGGGAATGTTGTGGCTGACAAATTAGCCAATTTAGGGCTTCTATCATCTTCCCTTGTTTGGCATTCCACTCCCCCTATAGAGATCCTTCCTCCTCTGCACTCAGATTTCTTGGGCATGCCAACCTACAGGTTTGTCTCCTCTTCTTGATGTGTGTTCTCCTTTCTTTTCCTAACCTTTTTTGGATTCCCTTTTGTTTTGCAGCTTGTCTTGCAGGTTATTACCTTTTAGGTTTATTGAGGGGTTTGGGCTTATGTCCGCCCAGTCTTTTCCTTGTATTTTCTTTTCCAAGAGGGGTACGGTCTATGTCCCCCCCTCTTTTGTATTTTCTTTCTCAAAAGGGGTAAGGTGCATGTCCCCCCCTTTTTTGTATTTCTTTTCTCTTGTTCTATGAGGGGTTAGGTTTATGTCCCCCCCTGTCTAGGTGTATCTTCTTTTTTCTTATCAATAAATTTCCCTCGTACCGCCGAGGTTCTCCAAAAAAAAAAAAAAAAAAAAAAAAAAAAAAAAAAAAAAAAAAAAAAAAAAGAGTCTAACTTCAAAAGAGTCTCTTTAACATTTCTCTTATTGAAATGGTTGTTTTTTGACACTCCATATTTTATTCACTGCACCTCACTTACTAAAAACACTATACAATTACTTTTCAAAGTAAAATTTAACTTAATACATCCACTTAACTTGTCAAAACTACCATTTCACTCCACACTCCACCCAATACTAACATCAATATGTTCAATGCTAAATAAATATCATATTCGTCATCTTCACGAAGTGGTCTTCAGGAACTCTTATTTGTCTTTAATACGAAATCAAATGTTCAGAAATATTTTATTTGTTTTTTTTTTTCAAGCAAAAGCAATTTTCATTGTAGCAGCGAGCGAAATAAGAGAAGCCTAAACTGTGAAAACAGGATTGTAAGGGAGTAAACAAGTGTCGTGCTGGTAAGCGAAGCGGGATTTGTCAATGGGTTTTAAATTTTTGTGAAATTTTGGGTATTAGGTTTTCTAATGTCCTGGAAAAAAATCAGAAATTAAAGAGCAAGAAAGGGTAATTCTACTGTTTGGAAAAAATAAAAAGTTGAATAATTTTGAAGTACAAGCATGTTCTACATACAAGTTCTTCATGCGCGATCATGTACTGCTAAATATCACACTTATTTCAACATACCAAATTCTTTTTGAATTGTGTAAACGATGGACTTGTGAGGTGTGTTTAGAAAATAAACGTTATTCAATATGCATGTTCTACAGTTTAAATAGTCATTTTTGTTAGGACAAATAAGTTTGTTAATATTATAAATTTAAGTGGGGTGTAGTCAATAAATTGTGCCATGTCAATAAAACAACTCTTATTGAAATTCTATGAGTCACTTTCTAAGGTGATTATTCGTAATTCAAGTCTAGCCATGCTTTTTGGGCGTAGAATTGGAGAAATCAATATTAAAAATCTTTACCTTTATTAAGAGAATCTTCTTTGCCAATTAAAAGGCCAAACTAAAGAGGGTGTAATCAAATAAGATTTGAAATGATTTTAAAAAACTTTAAAATCATGATGTAGTCAGTTAAGATTTAGAAAAAGATTTTAAAGGACTTTAAAATCATGGCGTATTCAAAGTAGGATTTAACAAGATTTAAAAAATACATCCAAATCTAGGTGTGATTTTAAAGAGTCCAGACAAATCTATAGGTATTCAAAATGTCATAAAGTTTAAAAGATTTCATTAAGTATGAGATTTTGTAGAATTTGAAAGTGAATTTTATGCATAACTGAGCTTATAAAGAATCTCATCTCCACCCATAGGATTTATTTTCAAGCTTCTCTACTTCTCTCTAAGAATGCCCACCTCACTAGAATGTTCTCTGGGAAATCCTGCCATTGCTAAGCCATTGTTCTACCTTCTCTCTCAAGCTAATTTGAATGTCTCAAATTACAAACGATATATAATACACACACACACACACACACACACACACACACACACACACACACACACACACACACACAGAGTGGGGAAGGGCAATCGAGCTCGGGGCCAACTTACGAATATGTTTATAAAAGGTGGACATAAAAATTAAGAAGCTAACAACCTGTGCTTAAACTGAATATATGGGTATACAATACATACTACTATACTTAATTTTCTTTTTTACAAAGCAGAAGGGTGGAAGAATTTCACAAACATGCAATGCTCAAAGGAACAGAAGAAACAAAAAACGCGATAGCAATTCCTTCTAATGCAAAGAAAACTGCAATTGCCTTTTAGTTTTTAGAGCAGACGATAACGAAATGTGGAAGAATTAGTTCTGTAACAAAGCCATGATAGACAAGGATGCTGCTTGCAAAATGTTTTTGAATTATCTGCTATATCCTTTTGCAGTACCTCCAACATATTTACACAGTTGCCTGTTTTCCGTGCTCGATTCTATCTAGAGCCATATATGCAAGAGAATGGTTCTACTACTGGTCACAAGTCACCAGTTAGTTGTCAATCCAATAAGCTGTTCTAACCTCCAAATGAAGTAATATTTATTGCCTATTATGAATTTACTGGTTCTTGAAATTATATTCTACTCATGCTCCCCTTCTTCGCGAGAGCGAGAGGCGAGTGTTTCCGAGAGCATCATTTTGTGTTTAGGTGATGAGGGAGTTTTAATTCCAACAGCAGGATTTCATTAAAAATGATCTAACGGCTTCGCATGTGATTCTCAAATTTTTTTTAAATCCTAAGAAATTCATAAAAGAAGTTCATAAAAATCTGTGATAAAAATCCATTTAGGATTGTAGAGTCTATTAAAATCCTTTGAAATCTATCAATTTGAAAGGATTTTAAATGATTTTAGAATCAGAATGTAGTCAATTATGACTTTAAAATATTATTTTAAATAACTTTGAAATCAAGGTGTAGTCAAAATAAGATTTAATAGGATTTTGAAGAATACATCAAAATCCACATGTAGTCAATTAATATTTAAAATCCAAGTTACAATTATGTAGGTATTCAAAATGTCATAGATTTTGAAAGATTTCATTAAGAAAGAGACTGTAGGATTTGAGAATCAATTGACACGTGTCATTTCACTTAACTCTAGTTAACTTCTACATTAAATGTTAGTTTTTTCAATTTTGAAAAAAAATTAACCAAGATTAAGTGAAATGACACGTGTCAATTGATTAGGTGTATGGTAAGTATGCACCATAGTTTATAGTGGTAAGCAAAAATGCTCCCAAATTTTATGTATAACAAAGGTTATAAAAAATCTCACCTCCACCCTAGGAATCCTTTTTAAGCTTCTCCTGCATTTATCCTACTTTCAAACAACCGACCATTTATGTCGTCTCATTATCTCCCTTCAACACAAAACCCCACAGCCGATTCCAGAAACTGGGGCCCGAGGTTCCAGTCCAAGTCTTTAAACCCTCAAACTAATCCTAGTAGTCTCTTATTGCCAGCAAATTATGTGGTCAGCAGGAAAAGCCAATTAAATTTTGGCGATGTGATGCTTTTTTGACAAACACATTCTGATTTATTTATAAGATTGGTGGCAATAGGAATAGGGGTGCATATTGTTTGTTAACCTAGTCGTCTTGATTGACGTTGATTATCTAGGATAACACGTACGGTACATAAATATATAATCGTCTCCAAGACTCCAACAATATTCATGATCCAATGACAACGAAAAGCTGCAGAATGGGCAAGATTATATAAATCTGTCAAAATTCATATAGAATTGTAAAGTTTATTAAAATCATTTGAAATTTGTCAGTTAAAAAAATATTATTAAAATTCTCTGAAATCCAAATCAATTAAGGATGGGCAAGGTCTTTGCCCAAACCGTATATGTCGGTAATGATTTCTCAAACAGTAATAACCAATCAAATAAGACCCGCTTAGATCGGTTTTGTTAAATGTAGAATTGTCTCACTCTTTTGGGATGGGGTTGTTTGTTGTTGTTTTTCTTTATACAATGATAAAATTATTCTAAGGAGTTAGAAGAAATAAATTGGTTGTAAATTCATTGTGATTCAAATTTAAGACTTCGTATTTATAAATAAAGAGGAATATAAATAAACTATAATTATGAGGAACCCCGTTGGTTTATACTGTATTAAAAGAAACTTAATGGAAATTAATTGCGAGCTTGACGTGACAAGGCGTTGAATACAGCCAAGTTAGATACAAACTTTTATAATACTGTAAATATCTGGTTAAATAAAAAAAGAGAAAAAGGAAATTTTATTTTCTCTATAAATGGGTGAGACAAGGTGTTTCTTTTCTTCACCGCCCCCACTGAGTGTCATGGATCTTCTTTGCACTCCCGTAGCAATAAGTTTAGCTCTAGTAGTTTTAGCTTTACTTGCGATCAGATCCCATGCGAGGAAAAGATTGCGGAGTTCTGAGATGACAAAGAGATACCATCCTGTTGTCACAACCTTCTTACACGCCCTCGTCAACTTTCACAGGCTGCACGATTTTATCACTGAGTTTGCATACAAACACAAAACTTTCAGGGTACTTAACTTGTTCGTAAATTACGTTATTACTGTGGATCCTGCAAATCTCGAATACATTCTCAAAACGAACTTCGCAAATTATGGCAGGGTACGTGTGTTTTTATCAAAATTCATGCTATTGGAAAATTCCAAAACTGTGTTTTTATCAAATGGTCGCACGTACATTGTCTCACACGTTAATTTATGCTACTAATTAACTAGCTTGACCTGCTACAGGGGTTATACAACTACGAAATTTTGACAGATGTTTTGGGCGATGGGATCTTCGCTGTGGATGGCGAAAAATGGATACATCAAAGGAAGTTATCTAGCTATGAAATATCAACCAAAGTAGTAAAAGACTTCAGCAATGGAGTTTTCAAAACCAACGCAGTAAAGCTTGCTGGGATCATTTCTAAAGCGGCAACCTGCGGCCAAGTCATAGAGATCCAAGTAAGTTTTCAATAATGGTTCGATATTCACATAGATAGAATTGTCATTTTATTTCTTCTGCAGATATTTAAATCTTGGTTCTTTTTTAATATATATATTTTTGGACTGGGAAGGATTTGATTATGAAAGCGGGGTTCGATTCAGTCGTCAAGATTCTGCTTGGAATGGAAGTAGATACCATGTATGGGACAAATGAAGAAGGCACCCGGTTTGCCCATGCTTTCGATGAAGCAAACAAACTTACCCTGCATCGTTTTGTTGATTTCTCCTGGAAAATCAAACGGTTCCTCAACATTGGGTCAGAAGCAAAGCTGCGAAATGATATTAAACTGATGGATCAATTTATTTATAAATTAATCAACAGAAAGATTGAAACATCCCATAATTCATCAGAGGATGAGCTACCTGCAGTGAGTTAATTACCTTCCATTCCATTAATTAATGATTAGTTTAGTATCTTAATATATATGATTAATGTGGATGAGTGACAGTTGAAGAAGGGAGACATGATTTCAAGGCTTTTGGAAGTGAGAGGGAATGATCCAAAGTACTTGAGAGACTTGATTTTGAGTCTCATTGTTGCCGGCAGAGACACAACGGCGAGCACTATTACATGGGTTATTTATATGCTCTGCAAGCACCCTCATATGCAAGAAAAGGTTGCGAAGGAAGTTCGAGAAGCGGCAAATCTGAAGGATGATTCAAGCATTGTTGAACTTGCAGACGGTCTTAATGAAGAAGCCCTTAACAAAATGCAGTATCTCTATGCAGCTTTGGCCGAGACACTCAGGCTCTGCCCTTCAGTTCCACTGGTAATTTGACTAACATCTTAATTAAACCAAATGCATACATATTGCAAGGGAAATGGTTTCCGAAGGCTCTGTTTATTTTTTTTCCCTTACTTCTCTTTTGATTTATTCAATTCAAGGCCAGAAATAAACAGATGTGCGTACTTTCTGAATTTTTTGAATTATTTTGAATCGTTGTTGACTATTTATTTTACAATTTGTGTGATGACATATGCACTGTCGACATAGAATGCAAAGATCTGTTCATCTGATGATACATGGCCAGATGGATTTAGTGTCAAAAAAGGTGATATGGTGGCATACAATGCTTATAGCATGGGCAGGATGACGTATCTATGGGGTGATGACGCACAAGAATTTCGGCCAGAGAGATGGCTAAACGAAAATGGCGTTTTCCAGGAAGAAAGCCCTTTCAAATTTATAGCCTTCAGCGTAAGAGAATAGCATCAATACATGCCACATTTTATTTATTTATTTATTAAAAAAAGAATTGAAGAAATTTTGTGATTTAAATAAACAGGCGGGTCCAAGGATTTGTTTAGGGAAGGACTTTGCTCATAGAGAGATGTTCATCTTTTCTGCTGTGCTTTTAGGGAGCTTTAAATTCAAGTTGAAAGAAGAGAACAAAGTAGCCCGTTACACAACCAAGGTCACCCTCCACATTGATGGGGGCCTTCATGTCCATGCCTCTCTTAGATAAGGATGCTCCCCTGGAAAGCGCTTCAGCTCTACTGTATACGCTATATCACTGGATGTATTAATCGCTTTTTTATCTCAGTTGTTGCTCTAAGAGCACATCTACTGGCGAAATAAAGAATAAAGAAGGTTATCAACCATCTATATTACATTTTTCCTTCGCCAAAATTCTCCAATGATGAAATCTAAATTATTCATATTCAATGGAAAATATAAATAAGAGCTTAAATTTATATTCTTTGTTATGTCTTTTGATGATAAGTCCCGCTAATCAAAGAGAGAAAATTAGATGAGAGCTCAAATTTACATCCCTTCCATTAGAGTAGAACTCTCATTTACATCTTCTGGAAATGGAAATGAGATGTAAATATGGTTTTTTCATCTCAATTTTAAATTTTGACCCCATTGGAGATGCCCTATGAACATTCCAGCGAGCCCTTCAGTTCTCACTCAAGTCAAGCAATTGCTTTTGTAGAACAGAACATTTAAACAGCACAGAACATAAATACCTCATAAGCAACAAAACTTACATAATAATACATCGTAGCGAATTCAAATTTGTCAAACAAGCATTTTATCAAGGGTTTGGGGCGACTCGCATCGTGGTCCAAAATTTACGAAATTGATGACCGGACAGATTTTATCCGATCCGGTTCTGGACTTCCACTGTCCTTGTCGTTCTCGGCAAAAATTTTAGCTGTGCATGCACTCGAAGCCAGGATTTGCCAAGGGAGGGGCGAAATTCAAAAGAGTGCAAGGTTCAATCGAAGCGGTTGCTTTCACATTGGAGAGTGCAAAGTCTTGAGTCAATATTCATAACAGAAAATAGTCTCTCCACCAAAGCGTTTGTAAGCAAAAATATCAAAGTCAATGTATGAAGCTTAAATTGCCTAGGATTAGATCCTAAAAAATGTTAAGCGCTAGTCAAATAGCGGATCAGAACCTAGCAGCTAGGTGCCTAGGTGAGATTTAGGCAGGAGCCCAGATGGATTTAAATTAGGGAGTCTTATAACGAAACACTCCTGGTACTGTTCACTTTTAACGTTAAGGACATTGTTACTCTAAAAAGTCACTCTTAGTACTATTCACTTACAACACATTTTTGTTCTTTTGGTTAAAACTAAAAAATTTTCAAACCATTTCCATTAATTTTCATATTACTTGAAACATGAAACAAGTCCTCAAATTCACATCGGAAATTCATTGAAAATAGTGATGGCTAGAAAAAAAAAACATACAAATTTGAGTATGAAATAACCTCTTCCATATTGTATTAACAACATTAAGGTAATTTTAGTATTGAAAGTCTTATTTTATGTGGTATTTTGTGGGTATGGTTTATCTAAAATATTTCATTGAAGCACTTATGTTTTTAAAGTATAATTAGGGACCAATCAGAAGATCAAACCAAAAGAATGACAGACCAAGCCAAACAATTTAACCAAAAACAAAGGAGCCAAGTCAAACGGAAAAAAGAGAAGGAAAAAAAAAAGGAAAGGAAAAATGGAAAAGCAACAAAAAAAGGATAGAAGAAAAAGTAACAAAATGAAAAGTTTCATTTAAAAGGAATGTTGAAACGACTTCGTCCGGTTCAAGATATTTTTATAACAACTTTTCTTTTCCGTTCTTCTTCCTCGCGCAGGAGTTGCCCTCCTCTGCAATAGTCAGCCCACCGTAGAGATGGCTGGCGCGGACAAAGGGCCAAACGGTGGCCCGGTGTGTGCTGACTGCTGGGATTTTTCTACTGGGAATTTGAATGCAGCTCTGCTGTGAGCAGAGCAGAACTAGACAGCACCAGAGGAGACGAAGAGCAGCAGCGCTGCAGCAGGAGGAGGGGAGGGGCTGGCCAGCACTCCAACCTTGTTTTTCCGGCGAGGGGAGTGGCGGCCGCCACTCCTCGCCCTCACGTGGCTTCGCCACTGCATGCACTAGGCATTCCTTAGAAAGAGAGAGAGAGAGAGAGAGAGAGAGAGAGAGATGTTGGACGTTAAAACACTGCATTCATAGAATCACATACATACAATGACATGCATAAGTAAACATATATAATAGACTTACCTGAAGAAGAAGAGCTCGACATTGCTGCAATGAATAACAGAAGGTCTTCTACACTCAATAGCCAATAATCCAGCTAGAATAGGGTTCGCTCAAAAAGGGACGGCGTTGTGAGTGCAGGGACCTCCCTATATATATCCATACTCCCTTGATATCAGGCCTATTAACTGATACCTCGGATATTCCAAACAGATTAGGGTTTTGATATAGTCCTAGTAAGTTTTGAACTCTTGTCAAGTCTTGATAGGGTTACGTGAATATAATTGCATGTTATTAGGACTCTTAATCTTAGCCAAGTAGGATCGGAATTTCCTCAACATGATAACTCATACACTGAACTTTCAGTTTGTCGAGAACAAGAAATCATTCTCCTTGACACTCACATCTTACATTCTCCCACTTGAGTGTCCAAGAAGAATGTTATTACATAGGCTAAGACTAAGGTGATCACAAGTCCCGAAAGCTGCAATTACCCTTTAACAACCTGTCACTTATAGCTTCGAATACTAAATCATAAATGCAATATGTAATCTCTTCTACATGTGCACTTTATAATTACAAGTACCTACACCATAAGCACTGTGTTGTTTGACAAAATTCAAAAGTTTCAGGTTGATAAACAAAATTCAACTCCTGAGCTAAGCCTCGTACAAAAGTATGGCACACATTATTATCATAATATAACATGAGAACAAAACATTATGAAAGCATCCAATTAAGCGAAAGGAAACATAATAGAACTAGCTATGGGTTTACTACTCCCACTTATTAACAGAATCAAATGGGTTTACTACTCCCACTCATTAACAGAATCAAAATCCTCTCTCATTCCCATGTATTAGATGTGTTTCTTGAACACTCCCACTAGTAAGCTCTTAGTCATTGGATCTGCTATCATAGAATCAGTTCCAATGTGAACTATGTTGATCGGCTCTTTTCTGACTTCATCCCTCACACGTAAATACTTAATGTCCATTAATCTGCAAGCAATGGACCTCTTGTTGTTTCTAGAAAAGAAGATTGCAGCCTTGTTGTCACAGTAAATAGTTATAGGTTTCTCAACTGAGTCTACAACCTTCAGTCCCATGATGAAGTTCATCAACCAAATTGCTTGTTTAGTGGCAGTGTAATAACCAATAAACTCAGTCTCCATAGTTGAAGAAGCAATCACCTATTGCTTGGAGCTTTTCCACGAAATTGCACCAGCAGCAAGAAGAAAAACATATCCACTTGTAGACTTTTTATCATCAACACAACCTGCCAAGTCTGAATCTGAATAAGCCACCATTTCCAAATTCTCAACTTGCTGGTATACCAATGCAAGGTTCCTTGTTCTTTTTAAGTACCTCAATACTTTCTTTGCTGCAGTCCAGTGAGAAGTCCCGGGATTAGACTGAAAACGACCTTGAACACTAACTGCAAACCCTAGATCAGGCTTTCTGCATACTTGAGCATACATGATGCTGCCAACAAGTGATGCATAAGGCTTGTCATTCATTCCATTTTTCTCGAGGTCATTTTTAGGGCATTGGTCAATGCTAAGCTTATCACCTTTTGCAATGGGAAGCTCGCCACCTGCATATTTCTCCATGTTGAATATTTTCATGATTATGTCAATATAGGACTTTTAAGACAACCTCAGCATCCTCTTGGATCTGTCTCGCTCAATCTCAATACCAAGAATAAAATGCGCCTCACCAAGATCTTTCATATCAAAACTCTCGGTTAACATGGTCTTAGTGGTGTGCAAAAGAGTCAAGTATGAACTAGCTAAAAGAATATCGTCCACATACAATACCAAAAATATAAATTTCGTGCCACTGACCTTGAGATATATATAGTCATCAATCTTGTTTTCTTCAAAACCAAAAGCAGAAACCACTTGATCAAATTTGATGTACCACTACCTGGAGGATTTCTTTAAACCATAGATCGACTTGTTGAGTTTGCAGACCATAGTCTCTTTCCTTTTCTCCTCAAAACCTGGTGGTTGAACCATCATTATTTCTTCATCCAAAACACCATTAAGAAAGGCTGATTTTACATCCATTTGATGTAATTCCAAGTTGAAATGGGCTGTTAAAGCCTTGATCACCCTTAAAGAGTCTTTGGATGAAACTGGTGAAAAGGTTTCATTATAGTCAATACCTTCCCTTTGTGTAAAACCCTTAGCTACAAGTCTAGCTTTGTGTCTTTCAACCTTTCCCTCTGTATTTCTTTTGGTTTTGAACACCCATTTGCAGCCAATGGGTTTAGCATTGCATGGAAGTGGTACCAGTGTCCAAACTTGGTTCTTCTCCATGGCTGCAAGATCTTCGACCATAGATGCACACCACAGGTCTGTTCTCGAGCTATTGATAGCTTGATTGAAAGTTAGGGGATCATCATCATCTCCTATGTCATATTCAGTCTCTTGTAAGTACACAAAATCAAGTAGGATCACTAGTTTTCTTTGCCTGTTTGAGTGTCTAATAGGTAACTACGCTTGTTGTAATGGTTGAGCTGCATCCTTAGGGACTTGATGTTCGAGGATTTGAGGTTCAGGATCATAATCGTGCAATGTTTCAGGAAAGGACATAGTGTTCACTGATTAAGCATTTTGTAAAACAGTTGGGAGAGAAAGAGAATTTTCTTGACGTTCAAGTAACAATGCATAAGTTTTTGTGGAGAGCTGACCAACTTCATTTCCAATTTCTTCGAAATCTGAGGTACTGTGATGCATTGTTTCTTCTTCCAGATCTTCGATGAACTTTGCATTGTTAGTCTCCTGAATTCTAGTGTGAGAATCAGGATAGTAGAACTTAAAAACCTTGGACTTGTCTGCATATCCAATGAACCTGCAAGTGATAGTTCTTGAGTCCAACTTCCTTTCATGATGATTATAAAACCGTGCTTCAGCTCTACATCCCCATACATGAAATGATTAAAACTTGGTTTTCTTCCTGTCCAAGCTTCAAAAGGTATGACTTTGACAGACTTACTTGGAACCCTATTGAGTATGTAATTGGTTGTTTTAAGTGTTTCTCCCCACAGAAAAATTGGAAGTTTAGACCATGAAAACATGGATCGAATCATGTTCTTCATTTCTGCTACTCCATTTTGAGAGTACCTAGAGTGGTGTACTGAGCAATGATCCCCGAGGCTTCAAGGTAATATGCAAAGACTCCATTGTGTTGTCCAATCTCTGTGAACCTGCCAAAATACTCACCACCCCTATCTGATCTCACTATTTTAATGCTCTTTTCTAGCTGGTTTTCAACCTCATTTTTGTATGTCTTAAACAATCAAGAGCAGAAGATTTTTCAGATATAAGATACACATAACAATATCTTGAAAAGTCGTTAATGAATGTGACAAAATAGGAGTTGCCACAGATTGTTTTATTTGGAAAAGGGCCACACATATCTATATGAATTATCTCCAATAGTTGGTTGTTTCTTGTGGATCCTAATTTCCTGGTGTTGGTCATTTTTCCTTTAAAACAATCAATGCAGGTTGGAGGACTTTCAAAATTGAGATTTGGTATAAGATTTTGTTTAGTTAAAATCACAAGTCTTTCTTTGGATATATGGCCGAGTCTTTAATGCCAAAGTATGGGAGAGTTTTCATTTTGAGATAGTCTCTTGGAATCAATGTGACGAACTGTGAAACATTCATGTAAGTAATCACACTGCAGTTGCCACATATCAACATGAAGTAAGGCATAACCAAGCAAAGTGTTTAATTTATTCAAAAGGAAAAGTCTTACACTTTCATTTTCTCTAATAAAAGTAGAACCTTATTTGACTAACTTAGAAGCTAAAATCAAATTCCTTCTCATAGAATGTACATAGAGTACTGGACTAAGAAACAAAATAAAACCAGAAGAAAGCTTTAAAGAGACACTGTCAACTGACTCGACTGCTACTTTGCTCCCATTTCCAACAAAAACATTGTAAACTTCATTATTTCTCTTCTTTAGGTTTGTGAATCCCTGCAAGGTATTTGTAATGTGGATTGAGCAACCAGTATCAAACCACCAACTAAAAGAAGGGACATAAATCAAATTTGACTCAAAACAAACATAAACATTGATTTCATTACCTTTCTTAACAAGCCAATTTTTAAAACCAGTACAATCTTTCCTTAGATGGCCAACTAACAAAGCTTTGGTGCTTCAAAGATGGCTTTAAACTTTTGAGATCGTTTAAGGGGTTTAGTATTTTTAAAAGAAGAATAATGTATTGTTTTCTTCTGCTTACCAGCAGCCACAGATGACTGATCAACTGCAACATGTTTGCCCTTTGCAATGTGAACAAGGTTCACAGTCTCCACTTTATCAGTTGACAACCTCAATTCCTCTTGTGCACACATGGAGATTAAGTCATCGATGTCCCAAGTTGCTTTCTGAGTGTTGTATGACACTTTCAACTGGCCATACTGTGCAGTTAAGGAATTCAATATGCACTAGAAACTTATTTGTGATTGGATGCTCTAGTTCCTTCAGCTTCTGTGCTATGTCTGACATCTTTAGTATGTGTTCTCTCACGTTACCAACACCATCAAACTTCATGGACTTCAGTTTTGTGAGAAAATTCCCTGTTTCAGCTTTCTCAGACTCCTTAAATTTGTTTCCCACTGCATCAAAAATTCTTTTGCACTGTCACTCTTTGGAATGCCACCTTTCACACTGCTAGTCATGGCCCTCCTCATAATCATAAGAGCCATTCTATTTACCTTCTCCCATTGAGCAAACTTCAGTTTTTCTTCTACTGTGCTTGTAGTTGTTATCGCTGCAGGTTTGTCTTCCCTTAAAGCCAAATCGAAATCCATCATGCCAAGAGATATCTCCATGTCTTCATTACATTTCTTATAGTTGGAATCAGTTAGTGTTTCGATATTGGAGAAGTTAAGAGAAGTCATAGTTGTATCAACAACATATAATTCAGTACTTGTTCTCATAAGCTCTTCATTAAAAGTTCAGGGTATGAACAATTAACGGCATAAAAAATCATATGATACCAGTCACATCTTTAGATAATTTTTCATCTCACTTATCACTAATTAAGCATGACTGAATATAAGAATTCTTTAGAATTATCTCAAAATATATTCACCATCAATTTAATCGTTCTGTTCAACTTGAATAGATGAACTGAAGCATGATTCAAACACTTTTGAGTTGAAATTGATCATGATTCACAAAAGATTTGTCTGCCAGGTCATATAGTGACAGTAACTCATTACGTTTTGGTCTTCCGAGATCCGAAGACTCGTCCTTGTTCTCCTGAAAATAAAACTTGCAAAATAGGTACATGTATATATATATATAAACATGTGTGCGTGTATAAGTGATATTATTCTAAACATGATGTCTGTCGGTAATAGTCAATAACTATTTCAATTTCATTGCACGAAAGCCTTATGTTAGGATCATGCATTTTAATCAACATATTCTTGTGTTTGTAAGGATTCTAAACACGACATTGTGTGCTCTGATACCACATGTTGGACGTTAAAACACTGCATGCATAGAATCACATACATACAATGACATGCATACGTAAACATAATAGACTTACCTGAAGAAGAAGAGCTCGACATTGCTGCAATGAATAACAGAAGGTCTTCTACACTCAGCAGCCAATAATCCAGCTAGAATAAGGTTCGCTCAAAAAGGGACGGCGCTGTGAGTGCAGGGACCTCCCTATATATATCCATACTCCCTTGATATCATGCCTATTAACTGATACCTCGGATATTCCAAATAGATTAGGGTTTCGATATAGTCCTAGTAAGTTTTAAACTCTTGTCAAGTCTTGATAGGGTTACATGAATATAATTACATGTTATTAGGACTCTTAATCTTAGCCAAGTAGGATCAGAATTTCCTCAACATGATAACTCATACACTGAGCTATCAGTTTGTCAAGAACAAGAACTCATTCTCCTTGACACTCACATCTTACAAGGGAGAGATAGTTTATAGTACAAATCAATGAGGGTGTCTAATCTCCAGCCCGATTTTATCCAACCCGGTTTCCGACTTCCGGTGGCGGGATGGCGGTGGCTCCCGCGAACAACAACGCGGGAGAAAGTATAGATATACTTTTCCTATGCACTGTAGGATATTTCAAATTCCCTTGAATCCCTAACCACGTGACTATTTTGCACAACCCAACGGCTACTTATGCGAAACGCGCCCAGCCATCGGATGAGATTAGATCCAACGGCAGAGACATGGGAAGAAAAAGTATATAATCACCTACCCCGGTAAGGAAAGAACTCATACGATTTCGCACCAAAATAGAAAGAGTGAAAACAACAGAGAAGGTCCTTGTCCTCATCAAACCCTAATTTCTTCCACGTTAATTCACATAATTAACACAGAGAAACCCAACGACGTCTTAACAATGGAGGCGGAGCGTTATGGTGGTGTTGTGCCGCTGGGTTTTTATGAAAATCCGCTGCTGGGTTCTAATGGTATGCCGCTGGGTTTTCGGTTTCATCCGACCGATCAGGAATTGATCAGTTTCTTCCTCTACAACAGAGTCCTCCACAGAGAGCCCTTAATGGCGGACTGCAACAATTTTAATCTTATCTACGAGTTCGACCTCTTCGGCAAGACTCCACCGTGGGTGGTTTGGGAGAATTTCGGCGGACCGGGACTTGAAGATCAAGATTTGTACTTCTTCTGCCAACTCAAGACTAGAAGCCAGGCGCGCATCAAACGTGAAATTGACGCCGGTGGTACCTGGAGCGAATCCAATTCAAAGCTGGTTAAGGATTTGCAGAATGAAAAAGCTATGGGGAAAAAGAGGAATTTGCGGTATGAGAAGGAAGGGTGTGAGCATGACGGTGACTGGCTCTTGGAAGAGTACAGCATTCTTCCTAGTGTAGTTGCTGGCGCTGATGACTCCGATCACGAAATTGGGAAGGTAGTTCTCTGCCGACTTAAAAAGAATTCTAGGAGCGGAAACAAGAAGAATTGTTCGAACTCAACCCAACAAGTGAACGAGCAGCCGGCAAAAAAGAGAGCAAGAAAAGAAGTCAAGGAGAAGCCGGCAAAAAAGAAGGCAAGAAAAGAAGTCAAGCAGAAACCGGCGAAAAAGAAGGCAAGAAACGAAGTGGGATCACAAAATACTACTAGTGTGATCACCCATACCGTAGAGGAACTACAAAACTGCCCTAGTACTAGCAGTGCTCCTGTCGTGCCCTTCGATGAAAGCAATTACAAGATGATTAGTGACGCTATTAATCATGACCAGCAGTGCATAAGCAACATTGACGGTAGTACCATGCCTGCAAGTTTTTCTGATCATGATTATGTGCCAGTAAGCTTTGCCAGCGAAGGTGGTGAGTCGCTTTTGAAGGATGAAGACCTTCTTTTTGAGAACGGTGAAGATATGTTTTTTGATCTCGACGATTTGTTACCACCATTAGACTGTGGATCTGCATGGTCACTAGGGAAGCTGCCTCAAATTGACGGAACTCAAGTGCCTTTGCCGTTGGATGGGATGAGTTTTTGGAACGACTGTTTGTGGATGGGCAATTGTGTTCAATGATCAGTAGATCGGAGACGTATAGGTGACTACGACTGTCTGATTTCGACGGTGAGAGATTGTAATTTCTGTTTTAGTTTATATAGAAGATGTTTCTTTGATTTCTTGTTGTTATGGAGTTACTTCCTGATCAACGTGTAATTGTTTACTTAGAATGTATAGACTCACAAGTTGGTTTTTAAGATGAATTGAAAATATGAAAAAGCACAGAAACACATTGGCATAACAATGAAAGAATCCATGGCGCTAAATATTCCGTCGGAGCCCATGAAAGATCGATCGCATATTTGGTCGGAAAATTTAATCACACAAATATAGAACCAGTTCAGATCCAAAGGACAAATACGAGATTGCATAATTATCAAGAGCCAAACAAAAAGAGCAAAATGAAATCATTATATTCCCTACAGCATTCAAAGACGTCCCAGTAATACGACCACCAAGTCGCTTGAGACAATCCATGTTGTTGCACCATGGTACATCTGTTCCTGCATCATTCAAAGATATCCGGACACATCTGTCGTTGCACCATGTAGTTGCTAATGTCCTTTGAAGGTTGCTTGGAATTGAAGTTTCAAATCTACCTTCCATGGGCATTCTTAAGTCAACTCATCAAGACCGTCTGATTGTTAATCTAACAATGCAGAACAGTCCCGTCATCATCATGGTCTGCATTGTTGTTGAATCCATCTGACCCAAAGCAATCCCAATTTAAGACATGTAAACACCACATCTTACGTCTGTATTTCCATGTAATTGCTAAAGAATCACTGCTAGTTAGCCGTCACAACCTACTCTACTATCTACAGACATCTGCCCAGCATTGTGAGAATCATTGATTCATCCATAATACCCTATAAACGAAAAGTAACCAAAACAAGATTAAGAAAATCATTACTAGTCTTCTTACAGACCTCCATACTTCAAACATGTCCGACTCATCAATGTAAAACCTAGAGAATTAAGGACGAATGAGGTAAAAAAAAGATGCCATGCAACACTCTGAAAGCATATAGATGACAGGACAACTGATCTCACCAAAGCGAACAGTATCTCAAAGCACATTACAATAAAATTTCACCAGTACAGAACTACACCCATCTGTAGTTTCTTATGCATCAACATGTAAGGTATTATTTTAACCGTCTCCATCACCAATTCAAAGCTTAGATCAAGAGGAACAGTCACATAAGAAACAAATAACTTAGGACTGGTCATTCTACCGTTCTGCTAACTCATTTCAGATGAGAAAGCGTTGAAGGATAAAGAACAAGTTCAACATGAAGCAATTGAATTTTTTTCATAGACTAAACTATGTTTAGAGGATCCTTATTCCAAAAAAGCATTACAAACCAATATATTATCACTAGATACAACAGGTTAGGAGAACTAAATCCTGTATATGACCAATTGGTTCGGACACCAGTAGCCTCGTGCCGGCCCAAACTGTCTTGGCTTCCCTAGTTGCGAAACATAAAAATCCTGATGCATTTGGTAAGTTAAAACTTTAAATTCCAAAATCACATAATCTCGTCATGTATAACTAAAATGAGTTGCATCAACCCCAGCCTCCACAAACCCAGTCCCCTACTTGCGGGAAAGCAAGCAGCAGAAACATAGCAGAGGACTCTTAGCCATAGGCTATAGTATAACAGTAATTTCTGGCTGGTGAGGGAGTCATCAGAACAAACTATATGGGAGGAAAAACAACTACAAGAAAGCATCTAGATGGTCATGAATAACTAAAGACATCCCAATCAACAAAACACATATGACGAGATGCGCAAACCTACAAACTCACACATACTAAAATTTGAATAGATTAAGAACAAACTAGAAAACCGAAAAACTACACCTTTTTCTTTTGATATGTTACTATTCCACTCATGAGGTGAGAAAACATTGACGCACAATGAACAAGTAAGCGTTATCCAGTAATTGCATTCGCTGATCAATAAACGATAAAAGATCACTGTTCCTATGAAAGCATTCTGAAACACCATACATTCATCATAGCATTTATATTGTCCTATTATACCATCGTTGAGACTTTGGAGTATCAAGCCATTGCGCCTCCTCCCTAGTTGCCATTGCCAAACATGAATCCAGTAAATGATATCCTAACCAATTGAAAATAGTGCAATTGCAAATAACAGAGCAATTCAAATGCAATGTACAAGGAAAACTATTCACACTAACTTGAACCACAAGCAATTTATCAAACAGATGGCAGGCGACTCACATCGGTGATCCAAATTACTCAGACTGTTACCTCGTCGGATTTTATCCGACCCGGTTCCGGACTTCCACTCTCCTCCTCCTCACACTTGGCAGGAATGATGGCTCGGCATTGGTGAACGCTCGAGAAAACGAGGTAAATGAAATTTGGTAAAAATGGAAAATTACAATTCGGTTTTGGTAAAAATACCAAAATTTGGGCAAATAAATAAAATACGAAAATTCGAAATATCGTTAATACCCTCCATTTGGATAAATAAAGGACATCATCCACCGTTGGATGGATTAGATCCAACGGTTGAAAATGGACCGAAACACCCTATTTAGCACACAGTTGCAGTGCACTACGCATTGCTAGAGAGAGAGAGAGAGAGAGAGAGAGAGAGAGAGAGAGTTTCTATATTCATCGGAAAACCCATTTCCGAGTCGGAATATTTCTTTTTCGCCGATCAGTCAAATCTTCAAGAATCAAAATCTAGAGCCCTGGTTAACTTAACAATGGAGAATTTCTACGGCAATACGCTGATGGGTTCTTACGGTAACGTGCCGCCGGGTTTTCGATTCCTTCCAACCGATCAAGAACTGGTCGGTTTCTATCTTTCCAACAGAGTCGTCGCCGGAAAGAAGTTTATGGCGTACTGCCGGAGCTTCATGCACGAGTTCGACCCCTTCGGGGAGATGGAGCCGTGGGTTATCTGGGAGAATTTCGGCGGACGTTCCCTTGTGGATCAAGACTTGTATTTGTTCTACGAACTGCATTATCTGCCGTCGAGCTACATCAAACGCACCATTGACGCCGGAGTCACCTGGAGCCAGAGCTCATATAAGATGGTTAAGGATTTTGAAGGAAAACCAATTGGAGATAAGAGGTGTTTCAAGTATAAGAACGAGGGGTGTGACCAGGACGGTGGCTGGCTCCTAGAAGAATACAGTCTTCGTCAAACCCAAGAAATCGTCGATGGCAATGGCTCCGATCATAAATCCCGAACGGTTGTTCTTTGCCGGCTTAAAAAGAATCCGAGGTGCGCGAACATGAAAGATCATCCAACCCGAGAATTGAAGGAGAAACCGGAGAACGAGAGAGCAAGGAAAAGTAGTTCTCTTGTGCACGTTGATGAAAGCAATAAGAAGATCAGTGGAACTAATCAAGATCAGGAGTGCAAGAGCGGCATTGACCTGAATGCAATGCCGCCAGATTTTTCTGATCATGATTGTCCCACGACGACCAGTGGCGTTTGTTCTTGTCCGATATGCTTGGATGGCGGAGGTGGTGAATCGCTTTTAGAGGATGAAGACTTTCTTTTAGACGATGAAGATTTGCTTAAAGGCGTCGACTTATCATTAGGACCACCGGTGCAGCCTCAGTTTGAAGAAACTCAAGTTGTGCCTCGGCCAGCTTCAACCGGCTTTGAGGACGGACTGACTGCAGATGAAAGCTATTTTGTCAATGACCGGTAGAGGTGACGACGACTTTCTAATCTCCACCATGTGCAGAAGCAGACTTTTGATCACGAGAGACTGTAATTTCACTTCTTAGTATATAATAAGATGTTCCTCTGATTTGATTTCTTATTGTTTTTAGTTGGTATATGAGGAAATTCATCAGAATGATCAATGTACTGCCAGTTTGTTTTCTACGGAAATTCGAATTGTGAATGCAACTTTTGAATTCGATAAAATCAACTCTAGTTTTATGAACAAGTTAACTATATTTGCGTAATCGAATTTGCAAAATCGATTACAAAGGATTTTGCAGAAGATACATACAATGATTTCGCATAAGGATTATATTAAAACGATGCCCTAGGGCGGCATGCTGTAGGTTTACAAACCTTGTTGCGCAAGTAAAACGGGCAGGGCAGTGCCCACAAGGAAGAAAGAAGCAATCCCTTGGACCATACCAAAGCAAATAACACGAAGACACGGAGTATTGTCGCTACTCCTTCATTTGTTGACTTGCCTTGAACTGCAAGGTACCCTTCCAAATGTCTTCTTCTTTGTTTGAAATAGATTCATAAGATGAAGTACCCCAGGTCCAAACTAAAACCATCATCATCCTCTTATGGTGAAAGCAATCGGGTGCCCTCGGATTTTGCCTCCCCTGCTTGAAAGTCTTTTCTGTCATCTGCGGAACTTTCAAGCGCGTTACAAAATCTAAAGGCCGAATTAAGAGGAGCACAGTCATCATGCCTACATGCAGACGTCGAGGTAGATGTAAATAGACAATCTGCAAACTAGCTACAGGGACTGAATTCAATGCAATTGATAGTAACACTGATGGTAAGCCTATCCACCCATTAAGTCTTCAAAATATGTCCAAGTACCATGTATGTATTAATAAAGCGACCTACCAGCATGCATCTACCCGTCAAAGTTCAAACTTCAAACCTCTCATCATACACATTAACAAACAAAACTACCAAAACCCATCTCAAATATCAACCCTCTCTCTCTCTCTCTCTCTCTCTCTCTCTCTCTCTCTCTCTCATGGCTGCCTCATGGGAGGAAAGCGTCGAATACTCCATCAACACCATCTACCTCCTCTTCTCCGCCTACCTCGTCTTCGTCATGCAGCTTGGCTTCGCCATGCTCTGCGCCGGCTCCGTTCAAGCCAAGAACGCCATGAACATAATGCTTACCAACGTCGTCGACGCCGTGGTAGGTAGCCTCTCCTACTACCTCTTCGGATTTGCCTTTGCATTCGGAGAAGGCTCAAATGCCAACCCTTTTATTGGTACAAGTTTCTTTGCTCTCAATGACATTCCCAACTCCACCTACGACTATGACTACAGCTTCTTCCTTTTCCAATGGGCTTTTGCCATAGCTGTTGCGGGTATAACCAGTGGGTCAATTGCTGAGCGTACCCAATTTAGTGCGTACCTCATTTTCTCTTGCTTTCTTTCCGGGTTTGTGTACCCCGTGGTGGTTCATTGGGTGTGGTCGTCCACTGGGTGGCTTAGTCCAAATTCGAGTAACTTGTTGTTAGGCTCTGGAGCCATTGACTTTGCCGGAAGTGGCTGTTGGATTATGTGGCCAAGTGGCCATATACTTTAGAATAAACAAACCAAAAGTGGACAACATATTTCCTTGTTTTGGGGAAGAAAATATGGGTTGTTTTCTTTTTTGTCTACCACCCGTGAGTTTTGGCTCCTTAATAATGGAGGGTTTGGTTGCTTTCTTCCATTTGGTTGTGTGGTAGAGAGAGAGAGAGAGAGAGAGAGAGAGAAGAGAGCTGCTGCCCTTTTGTTTTAGAGGAGAAAAATAGAGAGAAAAATTCAGAGAGTTGCAGTCTTGCAGAGAGCCCAAAAAGAAGAACAAGTTGCTGCTTCAATTGGTTAGTAATCATCCACCAAAGTAATTGTTGTTGTAATAGCTTTGAGCTATATGTATAGAGAAGAAATTATTCATTATATTTCTTTCTCTATTTGTTTCTTTGGTGTGTGAGAGCTATTGGGTGTATTGGGCTTTTGGGTTGTGAGATTGCCAACACTTTGTAAACTCCCATTTGGTTGATAGTGGATTATTGGGTGAGCTCCTACTGCTCCGAGGACGTACTCCAGTTACACTGACTGTGGAGGAACCTCGTTAAAATCTTGGTGTTATTTTCTATATTGTTCTTGCATTTTCATTTGATAAATTTCCTGTGGGTTAGATTGAGTTGGTTCCAACGGGTTTGGTGCTATCCTAGCACAACAATTGGTATCAGAGCACTAGTTGCTCTTGGGTACTGTCTAGTTGCCAAAGATGTCAGACGGGCAAGATGAAAATCCTTTTGGAAGCAGCTCCGGGTTTGCAAGAACTACGGTGCAAAATGCAAAGTTCGAAGTGGAAAAGTTTGATGGCACAAACAACTTCGGGATGTGGCAATGTGAGGTCAAAGATGTGTTGGCTCAACAAGATCTACTTGCCGTTTTGGGAGAGAAGCCGGAAACTATGTCGAAGCCGGAATGGGAAAAATTAAATTTGTGGGCTTGCTCTTCAATTCGGTTATGCCTTGCAAAAACTCAGAAGTATTTTGTGATGCGGGAGACAGTAGCAAGTGTTTTGTGGCAAAAATTGGAAGACAAGTATATGACGAAGAGTGCAGAGAACCGGCTACACTTGAAGAAAAAGCTCTACCGCTTCCAATACAAAGAAGGTACAAAAATGATTAGACACCTTGATGCTTTTAATAAGTTGATTGCCGACTTGTTAAATTTAGATGAGGATATTAAGGATGAAGATAAAGCCTTAATATTGTTGAATTCATTGCCGGACTCTTATGAGCATTTTGTTACCACTATTATGCATGGTAAAGAAACTGTGAAATTTGAAGATGTGTCAAATGCCTTGATGAATTATGAAATGAGGCATAGAGATAAAAATCATGATAGTACCTCTGAAGCTTTATTTGTTAGAGGTAGATCATCGGAGAGGAGGTCATCTTCTAGCAGGAAAAAATCACAGTCTCGACCTAGAGGAAACTCTAAAGGTAGAAAACCTTTGGAAAAGGATGAATGTGCCTTTTGTCATAATAAGGGCCATTGGAAGAAAGATTGTCCTAAATTGAAGACCAAAGGCAAAGAAAGTTCTGAAGCTAATGTTGCTGAGGTTGAAACAGATTTTTCTGATTTTGCTTTAACCACTTCCTCATCATTTGATTGTGCTACTAAATGGGTGTTGGATACGGGTTGTACTCATCATATGACTCCTCACAAGGATTGGTTTTCAAGCTTGAAAGAGTTTGATGGTGGCGTTGTGTTCATGGGAGATGACAATCCTTGCACAACAAAAGGGATTGGTACAGTTCGTTTGAAGTTGCATGATGGCATGGTTAAAGAGTTGACAGGTGTTCGGTATGTACCGAATTTGAAGAAAAATCTTATTTCTTTGGGTACTCTGGAATCCAAGGGTTTCAGGTTTCATTCAGATGGACAGACATTGAAAGTTACTTATGGTGCACTTGTTGTGATGAAAGCTCCTAGATGTGGCCATTTGTATTTATTACAGGGAAGCACTGTGACAGGTGAAGCATCTGTAGTCTCTGAAAATATGGGCACATCTGATTCAGATACTACTAGATTGTGGCATATGAGATTAGGCCATGCCGGTGAGAAAGCTCTACAAGGGCTTGTGAAAAAAGGTCTTCTAAAAGGTGCCATGACCTGTAAGCTTGATTTCTGCGAGCATTGTGTCTTGGGGAAGCAAACTAGAGTGAAGTTTGGTACTGCTGTACATCAGACGAAGGGCATTCTTGATTATGTGCATTCGGATGTTTGGGGTCCTACAAAGACTCCCTCTTTGAGTGGTAGACATTGGTTCGTGACCTTTGTTGATGATTATTTAAGAAGGTCTTGGGTCTACACTATGAAGCACAAGAGTGAGGTGTTAAGCATTTTCTTGGGTTGGAAGAAAATGGTTGAGAACCAGACTGGGAGAAAGATTAAGATTTTGAGATCGGATAATGGTGGTGAATACACATCCGATCCTTTCTTTAAAGTTTGCAAAGAGGAAGGAATTGTGAGACATTTCAATGTTCGGGGAACTCCACAACAAAATGGAGTTGCAGAAAGATTGAATCGAACCTTGCTTGAGAAGGTTAGATGTATGTTGTCTCAGTCGGGTTTAAGCAAGTCATTTTGGGCAGAAGCAGTTAATTATGCATGTCACATCATCAACCGGTTACCCTCAGCTGCTGTTCAGGGTAAGACACCAATGGAGGTATGGATTGGAAAACCTTCTTCTGATTATGACTATATCCGTATTTTTGGTTCACCTGCTTATTTTCATGTGACTGAAAATAAACTTGATCCTAGAGCCAAAAAGGCTATTTTTCTTGGTTTTAGTAGTGGTGTCAAAGGTTACAGGTTGTGGTGCCCAGAGATGAAAAAACTTGTAATCAGCAGAGATGTGACATTTGATGAAGAAAGTATGTACAAAGTCTCTGAGAAGAATGTGAGAGATGTCCAACAGGTGGAGCTTGAGAAAGTTGCCTCTGATACTTCAAATCCTATTTCCGCTGATGTCGATGCCACTACAAGTGAAGAAGTTGGAGACCATGAGGATGTTGAAGAAGTTGAACTTGAAGAGTCTATTCAAGTTGAAGAGCAAGTTTCACCTCAAGAGTCTATTGCCAAGAACAGAGGAAAGAGACAAATTACCAAGCCAGCTCGGTATAGTGATTATGTTGCTTTTGCTCTTCCTATTATCACTGAAGAGATTCCATCCAATTATGAGGAAGCCATTGAGAGTGAGGAGAAGAAGAGGTGGTGCAATGCCATGGGTGATGAGATGAATTCTCTCTTGAAGAACAAGACTTGGGAGTTAGCTAAATTGCCTAAGGTCAAGAAAGCTATCGGTTGCAAATGGGTGTATGCCAAGAAGGAAGATGCTGATGAGAAAAGCAATGTGAGATTTAAAGCAAGATTAGTTGCTAAAGGGTATGCACAAAAGGAGGGCATTGACTACAATGAAATATTTTCTCCGGTTGTGAAGCACTCCTCAATTCGTATTATGTTAGCTCTTGTTGCACAATATGATCTTGAGCTTGTGCAACTCGATGTGAAGACGGCTTTCCTACATGGTGATTTGAATGAAGAGATCTATATGTGTCAACCGGATGGGTATATAGTGAAAGGGAAGGAAAATTTGTTTTGCAAATTGAAGAAATCACTTTATGGCTTGAAGCAATCTCCAAGGCAATGGTATTTGAGGTTTGATAAATTTATGAGAGGCCAAAATTATTCTAGAAGTCAATATGATCATTGTGTGTACTTCAAGAAGTTGCAAGATGGGTCTTTCATTTATTTGTTGATATATGTTGATGATATGTTGATTGCCTCAAAGAATGTTGAAGAGATTGAAAAATTGAAGAAACAAATGAAGAATGAGTTTGAGATGAAGGATCTTGGTGAAGCGAAGAAGATCCTTGGCATGGAGATCACTAGAGATAGAGAGAAGGGTTTGGTTAGTTTGAATCAAAGACAATACCTTGAGAAGTTGATTCGGAAGTTTGGAGTTCATGATTCAACCAAACCGGTTAGTACCCCTTTGGCTCCTCATTTTAAATTAAGTTCTCTACAATGTCCTAAAACTGATAAAGAGAAGCTGCAAATGAAAAATATACCATATGCAAATTTGGTTGGTAGTTTGATGTATGCAATGGTATGCTCTAGACCGGATATTGCTCATGCAGTTGGCATGGTGAGTCGATATATGCATAATCCAGGTAAAGAGCATTGGCAAGCAGCTAAGTGGATATTGAGGTATCTCCATGGTACTCGAGATGTTGGTTTATGCTTTGAGAGAGATGACTCTGGTATTGGTCATTTTGCAGTTGGTTATGTTGATTCAGATTATGCAGGTGATCTGGACGGAAGAAAGTCTACTACAGGCTATGTGTTTACTATGGCTAAAGGACCAGTTTGTTGGAGGTCCATTTTGCAGTCGTCTGTTGCCTTGTCTACTACAGAGGCTGAATATATGGCAGTTGCTGAAGCTATAAAGGAGGCCATTTGGATACATGGGCTGATTAGAGATTTGGGGATTGATCAGAAGCAGGTGGAGGTACATTGTGATAGTCAAAGTGCTATTTATTTGGCTAAGTATCAGGTTCATCATGCGAGGACCAAGCACATAGATGTGCGTTATCACTTTGTTCGTGAAATTGTTGGTGAAGGGGAAATCATTCTCCAGAAGATTCCAACTAAAGACAACCCCGCTGATATGTTGACTAAGGTTGTTGGTGTAGCCAAGTTTGTTCACTGTTTGAACTTGGCTCACATTTTGCCTATATAAAGAAGGCGTTGAGCAGTAGGAGTTTTGGAGCATTTGGCTCGGCATGAGTTGTTCTCTTGCAAGTGTTTGGGAGTGATGTTGTGTGTTAATTGTGTTTGTTGGCTTATCATGGCGTTTTCGGAACTTGGCCAAGGTGGAGATTGTTGGATTATGTGGCCAAGTGGCCATATACTTTAGAATAAACAAACCAAAAGTGGACAACATATTTCCTTGTTTTGGGGAAGAAAATATGGGTTGTTTTCTTTTTTGTCTACCACCCGTGAGTTTTGGCTCCTTAATAATGGAGGGTTTGGTTGCTTTCTTCCATTTGGTTGTGTGGTAGAGAGAGAGAGAGAGAAGAGAGCTGCTGCCCTTTTGTTTTAGAGGAGAAAATAGAGAGAAAAATTCAGAGAGTTGCAGTCTTGCAGAGAGCCCAAAAAGAAGAACAAGTTGCTGCTTCAATTGGTTAGTAATCATCCACCAAAGTAATTGTTGTTGTAATAGCTTTGAGCTATATGTATAGAGAAGAAATTATTCATTATATTTCTTTCTCTATTTGTTTCTTTGGTGTGTGAGAGCTATTGGGTGTATTGGGCTTTTGGGTTGTGAGATTGCCAACACTTTGTAAACTCCCATTTGGTTGATAGTGGATTATTGGGTGAGCTCCTACTGCTCCGAGGACGTACTCCAGTTACACTGACTGTGGAGGAACCTCGTTAAAATCTTGGTGTTATTTTCTATATTGTTCTTGCATTTTCATTTGATAAATTTCCTGTGGGTTAGATTGAGTTGGTTCCAACGGGTTTGGTGCTATCCTAGCACAACAGTGGCGTGGTCCATTTGGTTGGTGGGGTTGCCGGGCTTTGGGGCTCTTTCATCGAAGGCCCCAGAGTGGGCCGGTTTGATGCGTTTGGGAAGGCCATACCCATTAGAGGCCATAACGCGGCGCTCGTGGTGCTTGGGACGTTCTTGTTGTGGTTCGGTTGGTTTGGTTTCAATCCGGGCTCGTTTGATAAGATTCTTGTGGCGTATCCGGGCACAAGTGATCAAGGGAATTGGACTGGCGTGGGCCGAACAGCGGTTGCAACTACGTTAGCTGGATCGACTGCGGGAATCGTTACCCTATTCGGCCGGCG
This sequence comes from Malus domestica, assembly GCF_042453785.1. Taxonomy (NCBI): domain Eukaryota; kingdom Viridiplantae; phylum Streptophyta; class Magnoliopsida; order Rosales; family Rosaceae; genus Malus; species Malus domestica. Next base: position 6,210,381 of record NC_091671.1, on the reverse strand, counting down.
CTTGCTAGTGGGTCATTGGGATGCACTAGATGTTTGCAACGGAGTGCTTGGTGGGTTTGTAGCGATAACGTCGGGATGTGCCGTGGTTGAACCGTGGGCTGCCGTTGTTTGTGGTTTCTTCGCAGCTTGGGTTCTAATGGGGTTCAACATCTTGGCCATAAAACTACAATTTGATGACCCGTTAGAGGCGACCCAATTGCACGGTGGGTGTGGTGCGTGGGGTTTGATATTTACAGGGCTGTTCGCGAAAGAGGAGTTCGTTGTCCAAGCCTATAATGCAGGCGCCGTCGGTACAGTACGGCCTTACGGTCTCTTTATGGGCGGCGGATGGGGGCTGCTCGGAGCCCAAGTGGCTGAGCTTTTGGCCATTGTGGGCTGGGTCAGCTTGACAATGGGTCCTCTCTTCTACACCCTTCACAAGCTCAGGATTTTGAGGATCTCTGTGGATGACGAAATTGCAGGTCTTGATGTTTCCAGTCATGGAGGCCATGCCTATGTTCATGCAGAAGAACACCAACGTCGCTTTTACGCAGATTACGTACGCATTCAAGGCAATAGATCGTGACTCGAGATCCAGCAACATACTGCTCTGGTTCTTCTTGATCTCATAGCATTTTGTAGTGTGATTCAAATTGATGTACCTACTGCAAGTATTGTATTCAAGTTATGAATGAAATTCAAAACGAAAAAAACGCGGAACGAAAGTATGACACGAACAAAATACATCTTACTCTTTTGAAGCGAATCAAAACAATGGCCAAAGTGCATTTACATGTTAACAGGTTTTAAATTACAGTAGGGCAAGGCTTGTTATATACACAGTTCCTGAATGCAAGATGTAGACGAACCTCACCGCACATAAGAATCATAGGGTAGAAAAACAGGATCCGGCACAATAAGAGGCAGTTTTTCAACGTACATAAACAGTCTCTTACGGTCCTCCCTTAAGATTGATGATAAATCGAGAGCATCGCATTTCTCAGTGTAGATCCAAAGGTCACCTGAGTTGATTCTTTTGAGACTATCGCGACAAAAGGGGCATGACTGAGACCTACCATGCCTGAAACAAACAGCAGAAAACATCAGGTTCTGCTCGATTTTATGAATGGAAATAAAAAGCATTTAAACAAGGAAAAGGAAAATCCAAATTCCAGGTTTACGCATCAGTATCATTCGATTAAACAAGGTCAATTCCGAGAGAAGTCGTTGGCCATTTTTAAACTTTCATCTGAGCCGAACAGGGTAACCCAAAGACTTAATGATGGAAACGTTATAAAGACACATGGTCCAATGTGTACGAGAGTATCCCAAAAAATGAAAAGATGACCTAATCAACGTTGTTAACACTTATTCGAGGTAGAATTTCAGTTCCATTAATCTGTGGCACGCAAGATAGAAAGCATCGACAAGAAATCACTCTTGCTAACAGAAATCACATTCATGGATACAACGAAAATATGCTGTATACAAATAAGTTGAAAACTATAAAAGAAAACACAAGAAAAAAAAGGCCAAAAAGCTTACCAGTCTCGATAACACTTCAAACACAATGAGTGACTGCAGTTAGGCAACACGACTTTTCTGTTCACCTCCATGCAAATTCCACACTCTTCTTCTCTTTCGATGTCAATTTCAGAGAGTTTTCCCCTCTCAGATTCATCCCTTCTTTTGTATCTGGCTGTGCAAATCTCTTTCTGTTTCCTCTCCTCCACATCTGTGATTCCCCTTTGAAGTTGCAACAACGAAGGAAATATGACAGCTGTCCATGAAAATAAAAGTGTTCAAAAAACATATCCATGAATATCGATGAAGAAAAAGTTATATCCCCTGCCCCTACAAACCCTTCCACCGCCCCCCTCTCAGCCTCCCAAGAAGATGTTCTTGCAGCATAAAGCATTTGCGTACGAATATCACTACTACACTAAGCATTTACGTACGTCTTTACTGAATCTTACTTACCATAAAATTCTCTGATGCTGGCTTTCCTTTCATAAACAGACATGGTGGTCTTTCCATCTGGATAAGTCTGCACAAATAGATCGCATTCCCACAACCAAACAAGAAGTCAATTTCAATTACTACATTTTCTGAAGATAGCACGAAATGAATGAATTAAAAACTGAGAAGCTGGACGTTGAAATTACAAAGCATGCTAGACAATAAAGACCAACAGACACAACATAAACCAAAATCTTGCCCCCAAAACCCTGAAGGCTGCTACCCCACTAGGCCAGCAGGCCCGGCAATCATCCTACCACAGTCGAAAAAGCGTGCTCCCCTCAGATAACAGTACGCACAGTAGGACATCAGTACACATTGCATAGACTCTTTTGTTTTCAGGGAAATAGCAGGAAATTTAAAGCAACTATTGTACTACTGTAACATCTCACATCGTCCAAGGAAATGGATCTTATAAGTCTTATATGCATATTCTCATCTCTACCTAGCACGAGGTATTTTGGAAGCTCATTGGCTTCGGGTTCCATCGGAACTCCGAAGTTAAGCGAGAATTGAGACAGAGCATTTCCAGGACGGGTGACCCATTAGAAAGTTCTGATCACGTGAATTCCCAGAAACAAAATCATGAGGAATTGGTCGAGGCCCAAAACGGACAATATCGTATTACGATGGAGTCGAGCCCAGATGTGGTGGGGGCCTAGGCCGGGATGTGATAATTTGGTATCAAAGCCAATCCCTAGCCGGAAGTATGTCGACGAGGACGTCGAACCCCTAAAGGGGTGGATTGTAACACCCCACATCGCCTAGGGGAATGGATTCTTATATGTATATTCTCATCTCTACCTACCACAAGCCCTTTTGAAAGCTCATTGGTTTTGGATTCTATCGGAAATCCGAAGTTAAGCTAGAATTGGACCAGAACATTCCCAGGATGAGTGACCCATTTAGAAGTTCTGCACGTGAGTTTTCAGAAACAAAACCGTGAGGGGCATGGTCGGGATCCAAAATGAACAATATCGTAATACGGTGGGTCGAGCCTGGGATGTGATGGAGCCTAGGCGGGATGTGACAACTACTGTTGTACTTCAAAAAGTTCTGTATGCAGCCAACATTCGGAGGAATTCATTTCAAATTCTCTCAGCTCTCTCCCACTCTCATCGCGGAAAAAAAAATCGCACATTGACATAATAACGAAACTCGATTGAGAAAAAAGAATGTACCGTATAAATAAGAATTCGAAGCAAGCCGAGTGCTCCGGCGAGGTGACAGTCAGTCCACTGGACTAGAAAGAGGAAAAAGTTGGCCGCCTGACAGTAAGACAGTCTCATCTGAAGACGTGCTCCGTCTTTCTCCCTCGGATAATCCAGTGCCCTGAACAAAAACAGTGGCCAAACAAAGCATTTGATCAACAAGCATTCCACAATTGTTACATCTCCAAAGTCCAATTAATGCACGAAATCAATAAAACCCACATCATTAATACATAATTACATAGTAAAAATCAATTTTTGATCCTAAGAATTTTTTTTTTTTTAATCTATGAAAAAAAAAAGGTCTTTAAATCGACACTGGGAGTATAAAACATAAAAATTGGAAAGAAAAAAAATTCAAGAGAAAAAACTCCTAAATTTAGTGCAGCAGATGAGCGGAAAATAAAGTGAAAATTCATGTATTTAGTGGAAAATTGAATTGAAGGAGAAGGCGGAGACTTACAGAGTATTGGCGTGCTGAATATCTGCTTGAAGCGCTTTAAGAGAGTCCCTGAACGGTTTTCCCATGACTTGGAAATTTTCCCGGAAAATTATTTTCCCACCAACCAAACAGAAAATAAGAAATAACAGTTCAAAATCCCCTAAAGTCTCAACCTTTTTATTTATCCCCTTATCCCCTCAGCTTCTCGAAACAACAAAACGAGAGAGACAAAAGCTCAGACCTTCACTGCACTGTCCGCTTCAAACTCCATAAACAAGCCAGAGGGGCCCGGTTTTGAAATTCCTTATCCAACTGACCAAATTTTAGATTTTACGAAATTACGTTATCCTCTGCGGTGAAGACTTTAACGTTCCCTGTTAAGCAGCCATTAAATGCGAGCCGCGTGGGTTTATGGAGAGTTTGAGTTTTTGGTATCGTGACGTGGAGAGGATTGATTGGCGGCTTTGAAGATACGTACAGGAAGAAAATAACCAGGCGGCGCAGCGGGTATAGGGGAGCACCAGGTTTTGTGGAAAACCATGGAAAGGACGAGTTGTCCAAGGGCACCGGCCAACCATGACGGGTAATTTGATTAAGTTTTTGTTGGATAGATAATTATGATTAACTTGATGTCTATCGCGACAGATTTTTCAGTGTGATAAAGATACGAGTATTTACATGCATTTGAATAAAATTAACTTTCTTGCATTACAACATATGACATATTATTTTGTGTTCCAAGTTGAAAAACATCTGGATTTAACATAGGTGAATTTGATTAAGTTTGTTGGATAGATAATTATAATGATAACTTAATGTCTATCGTGATAGAATTTTCAGTGTGATGAAAATACGAATATTTACATCATATATTAGTAATAATATACAAGTGAACAAACACTTGAATAAAATTACCTCCCGTTGCATTATAACATATGACATATTACTTAGTGTTCCAAGTTGAAAAACATCTTGACTTCAACATAGTTGATAAGTTTCAAATGAATAAAAGGAAGGCTAATCCTCAGATTAAATAATCTAAATTATGATCAAGGAAGAAAATATCGGTAATATCGGAAATATCGGTAGTCCGAAAACACGGAAATATCGATGGAAATATCGGGATAATATCGATATCGATAAAAATTACATGGAAACCACGGAAATTGTAAGAAAAACTTGGAAATTTTTATTGAAACTTTGCAGGATGTTTATTTAGTCAATTATCTATTAGTTTATCACAAAAAATTGGAAGGAAATGCATTGCATGATGGATTTTTCATTATCAAGTTGATTATATAGCGAGCTGACAAACATTGTGAGTGTAGAAAATATGTAGAAATTAATGAAAGAAGTCTAAACACACCATAATCATTTATATATAATGAATTAGTACAATATTTTACACTTTATACATTGCATGGTAAGATACATGAGTGACTTAGTACCACATAGAGTTCCTATGAGGTTCAAAATTTTCACTATCTTCATCATCTCTATGTGTAGAGTGAGTGTATTTTGAAGAGTAGTTAGCAACCATGGCAATGGTTTTCAAAAACCAAAACCCAAAAGTCAATAAGAAACCGAATACTTCGGTATTTTTCGGGATTACCAAACAAATGGGATTTGGAAACCAATCCCATATCGAAAATTTTGGTATTTTTCGGGATGGGATTCTCGAACTTCAGGATGGTTTTGGTTTGGGATTTTTCGGTTTGGGTTTGGGACTTTTTCGGTTTGGTTTGGGATTTTTCGGAATTTTTTCCAGCCCTACCATGTAAGTGACCAAATAAAAAATAGAAAAATTAAAAACCACATGCCATTGACTAAGTAATTAATTGACACAATTTAAAATATAATACCACAAAAAATTTGGAAAATGTGCAAATTTGTTTCTTGTAAAAAGAATTCAAAACAAAAGCATATATATATATATTGTAGCATATTATCACAACAACATAAATGGTATGGTGGTTAAGGCGCTAAGGAGTTAATGTGGGAGGGGTTCGAACCCCTCTGTGTTCAAAATTGTGACTTTTCAAAATTTTCAGGAATTTTTGAACAAAATATCGCGATATTATAGCTAATAACGCGATATTATGCGATATTATAGTTAATATCGCGATATTATCGAAAACTCATTAGATACTTATTAAAATATCGTTAACCCAAAAAAACGAAAATATCGGCGATATTTCGCCGATATTTTGGATATTTTCTTCCATGATTATGATTAATCATGGTTTGTGGATAAGGGAACCTTTATCTTTGGTGGCCCACGTGAAATAATTGTTGCTCAACACAATAAGGCAACATGTAAATTTGAAGGAAATATTTCTAAATCTCTTCATTCTAATCCATTAAATTTGAGAATTCAGATCATTGAAATTTGATCCAATAGTAAAAGTTATTACAACTTTTAAAATGAGTCTCTATTTATAGTCGTTTATCGAATTTCAATTGTCCAGATCTTCAAACTTAATGAATTAAGAGAGAGGAATCCGAAGATGATCCCTTTCCAAATTTGAAAACAATTAAACTATTAACTTCTTTGTTACCGAGAGAAATATTATGTTTTTTAAGAAATTTTTTGTCACTTATCATATTTTTGACATAATTTTTTATTAATATTATAAGATATTATGTCGGTAACATTAGTTCATAAAAAATTTCACGTCAACAAAGTCTTCTTAACACTTCTACCAAACACATTCTCTCTCCTCCTTTCAGAAATTCGTCGACATAGCATCTGTTACTTCCGGCAACTCCCGCCCGACCCCATTCGTTCCCCCACCTCCGCATCCCTTTCATCTTCTCTCTCCTCCTATATCCTAAATACTGAAAGTGAAGCTCAATAATTCTCATCATCTCCATCTTCATCAGGATCAAGATACCAAAAGCGACATTTGCAGGACTATATCAAAGTTTGTCACCTGAGGCCTTCATATTCTTAACATATTTTTGTACCACATACAATCTTAGGTGACATCTTTTGACCCAAAAAAAAAAAGGTAACATATATTTGATGTTAATAACCACATCATTTAAATTTGTCAGAATCTCTACTAATTAATAAAACTTTCTTTGTCAACCAAAAGATGGTGAAAAGACAAATTAGTCTTCTATCACACAAAAAAATGATGGACAAAATTGTAATTTCACATGTCTAAATTTTACTATTTTTTATTGAAACCTCACCTACAGGTGATGTTAAAATACCTTCAATATTTTTAAAAAAAATCAAAAACAAAAACCTCTCACCCCGAGGGTCTCTCTCTCTTCCTCTTTCCTTCTCATTTTCTAGAAAAATGTGTTCATACACAGAAAGTTGTAGACCAGAGTGTGAAGGGCATAATCAAGAGTCACATACCTTGGAGCACAAGTATCCTTGTTCTTGTTCATGATCTGCATTCTTCCACTGAAAGCATGGTGGTTGTGCAAACAAAGTTCAACGGATCGGTGCAAAGACTGATGGAATAGAACAATAGGTTACCTCTCAAGGTAGACCTACATAAACATGAGAAGCTGTCATTACTGCTGTTTTTGTCATCAAACTGATGCAGAATTAAGTAGAACCCAAATGACTGCATCGAGTTTATACAATCCGACGTTCAAGCCACTCAGGAACCTCCACATTATTATGCATGAGCCTGCTCCTATTCAAACGTGATGATTGTGTATCAACGCTTTGGATAACAGATGACGCAACATCCTTCAGAATCAGTACATATCAAAACACCTGCACTTTGCAAGTGGCCTCTTACCACACTAATGAAAAAGAGTTGAGCCCTTGCATGACGGTGTGGACTCGAACTTCGTCGGTAACTAATCTAACATCCAATCCAATAAAATCTATAGTTTGACTTAAATAAAAAATTTAAAAAAAAACAAAAAAAAATAAAAAAACTGCATTATACAACTAGTAAGTGAAACCGATAATTTCGAGCAATTTGCTAGCAATAGAACTGAAAAAGCCCTAACTGTTTACCATAGAATATAGGGAGTTTTAACGAAAAGACCGCGGTACTGTTCACTTTAATGAAAAATCACATTTTTACACTAAAAAATCAAACCTATTACTATTCACTTTACCATTTATTTTGTCCTTATCGTTAAAACTCAAAGTTTTCAAACTCTTTTCATTAGTTTTCGTTAGAATATATCCTTGTGAACAAAGAGTACACAGCTGTGCAACAGTGTAAAGCAATAGTTACTTTCAGAACCCTAGATTAACGCAAAATGGACTAGAAAATAACATGTATGGCAAACCGCTACTTTGTGTGGCTTACCATTTGAATGAGAGAATTTTCCTTACAGTTTTCAACTTGTTTGTATGAAACATATTATTGATAAAATGTTTTTGGTAAGCCCAAAAACACAAAAACAGAAATTTGCCATAAATGTTATTTTCTAGTCCATTTTGAGTGAACCTAGGGTTCTGAAAGTAACTATTCATATACCACCAAGATACTGAAGCTGGTTAGAATTCTTCGGCTTCAATTAGTGTAGTACTGACAGAAACCAATCAATTTCTCACTATTTCCATTTCACTACAGTAAACCTCACAGTGATACTTTCCGATAGGGTATTTCCATCATCATGAATGTGTAAAAAAATGTAACTTCACCGATACTATTTACCTTCAAACGGGGCTGAAAAATTGTGATCCTCCAGAAAATGGGAAACAAAAACTAAACAAAATTTCATATCAATTTCCTTCCTAATCCACAATGGTAATCTAAACTAGCTTCTGAAACTAATTGTACTTCATAAAAAATCCTACGGGCAAAAAGAACAAAACCATCAAAAGGTATTATTTTTTTTACCTGGATTGTCTGCCCTCTCTCATCCCATTCCCTTCCATGCCCTCCTATTTATGTAGTTGCGGTTAAGCCACGTCAACATTTTATATTGATTTTTTTATAAAAATAATAAGACAAAAAGCAATGGGAATATAAAATGTTGACGTGGCTTAACTGTGATCACAAAAATAAGAGGGTATGAGATGGGGAAGGCAGACAACATGTCCATTTTTTTTGGAGGTGGATTGTCTACCCTCCCATTTCTATACTCTTCTCATCTCCTCCTGTTTTGTGTGGTCACGGTTAAGCCACGTCAACATTTTATATTCCTATTACTTTTCGTGACTTAACCGTGACCACACAAAATAAGAGGAGATTGAAAGAGTATGGAAATAAGAGGGCAAACAATCCATCTCTTTTTTTTTTTACCCCGCAATAACTCATTTGAAGACAAAACGTTTCAGTGATTATGTTAGGTTGCCGCACATCCCTCGTCTACATGCCTGGCCCTAAGGGTAGCCCAAGTAGGCGCCCGCCTAGAGCCCCCACTTCGGAAGGGCCCTCAAAAAAAATTTATATCCTGTAATTAACATATAAATACAAAAAAAAAGTAAGAACTATCATAATTCATTTGTTAGTGCAGTGGAAATGTTGGCTTCATTTGTATTTGGGCTGTTGAGTTTGAAACATGAAGCTGTCTTTCATTCACTAGATTTTTCTTGTTTTTCAAATTTACTGCAAATCCATTTGTCCAACTCCCAATCCATCTGTCCAAATGCATATAAAGTTATAAAACTCAAGTTTCTTTGCAATCTTTTTTCTTTCAACTTCTCATTCTCTCAATTTCTATCGAATATTTAAACCAACTTCATTTTCTCTCCATTTCTATTGAATGTTTAAACCAACTATCATATGGTCTTAAAGATTGTACTTTAAGGTAATCAAAACTTTGAATTACATATTTTTCTTTTCAATAACTTTTTATTCAATGGATTATTTTAATATTCAATTCGTTAATGTGATGTTGATTTTAGAAGAAAAAAACATAAGAAAAACAATTGGCGTTGAATTTATTATACTCGTCAATCAAGTTTTATTGTTATTTACTCTCGTGATCATCAAGTTTTATTGTTCTTCACTCTCACTTTTAAACTCTTGATTGCAAACATTTAGTACATTTGTGTCTAAAAACGTGAATCGTGTAATGTTTAAATAATGTTTGTATATTTATCTTCTTTTGATATTAATTTTTAATGATATTTGATGTGAAAATAATTTTTTTTTATGTATTTAGCGAATTCTTTTTTATACAAAGGATCGGAGATCAAAAAATTTTAGGATCCCACTTCGAATGGTCGCTTAAGGTCCTCAAACTCTCAGAGCTGGCCCTGCTCGTTTAAGTGTGTTTTATTTGAATTTCTTCCCAAAGGTGCAGTACTTATTTTTGGTAAACAGTAAGCAGTTCCATTCTTCTTTTCCGCCATTCCAGTTATCTGCAAAATTTCTTTGTTTCTTAAAACGTCAAGATTTTCACTGTCGTTACAACTTACATGTCAATTTTACCATTGGGATGGGATGATGAATTTCTGCGATTTAATTTGCTTTCGTTGAATACTTATTCCAAGCTAGTGGGTTGTTTTTATATATTTAATTGCAGGCTGAAAAGATTGGGTTGGACTATATGAATATTGAAGTGCTGAAGAAGGGGCGAAGAAATACCATGCCTTTCTGGTTTCAGAAGCCGTTATTAAGCAGATTCTCCATCTTTGTAAGATATAAACAGATGAAACGCAAAGGGAGAAAGAAGAAGGAATACACGTTAAAATATATTTTTATCCTTGTATTTAACAGATAAGTAACCGAAAAATCAATTTTTAACTAAATTTGCTAACAGACCTCATCACAAGAGTTTAAATCCTAATTTTTTTACCGCGATGATTATCTTCCGATTACTTTATCATCACGAAAACTATTTATCCGATTAGACCTTACATTTATGGCAAACTGCTACTTTGTGTGGCTTACCATTTGAATAGAAAAACCACCTCGTGTAAAAATTAAAATCTCTCGTTGGTATGGACTATGGACAGAAAGAAACTCCTTTTTTTGTGGGACGACCATGGCGGCACACGTGCGGCCAAACCAAGCGGCCGAAAGCGAGACACGTCTTCTCCCGCCACACTAGAAAAACGTAAGTTCGTATATACCCCTACATTTAAATCCCAATTCCACTAACACCCTTCTTCCTGTTTCCCCATACTAACGCGAAAACATTCGAAAATTAGACAGATCGATGTCGTTTTTCTGAAGGGTATTTAAGTAAACTCCTCCCATCCTTCCAGGTTAAAGGTCGGTTTCCCTTTCTTCGCCTCTACCCAATCCGTCCCTCTGTGTTCCACTGTGTTCTGTCTTCACTTTCTTCCCGACCAAAATTCTTAGACTTCCCCTTTTTTCTGTTGCTGAAAATGTCCCCGCAAACCAGAAGAATGACGTTCCCGAAGGTCGTCATTGAGAGAGACTCAGACTCTGAGCAGAGCTCATCTGAAGATGACGAAGAACAAGAGGAAGAGGAAGTGTTGGAGAGCGAAAACGAAGCCAAAGTCGAGGAGGTTTTGGACGAGAAGAAGAAAGGGAAAGCACCCATTACTATCAGCCTCAAGAAAGTCTGCAAAGTAAGCTCCTTTAACGTTTTCGGTCCGTTTGATGACCATTTCGTTTTAATTTCGGTTTTTCATAAATTGGGTTTTTGTGTTTTTGGGGTTTTGTTTTGATTTTTGTTGGCGGTTCGTGTAGGTGTGCAAGAAGCCGGGGCATGAAGCTGGGTTCAAAGGGGCTACTTACATTGATTGCCCAATGAAGCCCTGCTTTCTTTGTAAAATGCCTGGTAACTATTTGACATTTTGTAACTGAATTGGGTTTGCTCTTGTTTGCTATAATCTGGTAACTTTATGTAATGTTTGTCTTAATTGTGTGTTTTTCTATGTGGGTCTTGTGTATTAAAGGCCACACTACAGTGGCATGCCCACACCGAGTGGCTACTGAGCATGGGGTTGTCCCAGCACCCCATAAAAATACCCGTAACGCGCTGGAGTATATGTTCGAACGCCAGATTAGACCTCGTGTTGCTCCGGTATACCTTAACTATGTGCCTTGTGTTAGCTGAAATTTGTTGGTTTTATGTTTGCTGCTTACAGAAAATTTTCAGGCAACTATTATGTCGATCCTACTATGTACCAGTCTCTTTTTAGCCGTACTATGACTACATTTGATGCGATGAGCTTTGATGAATGCATGACAAGCCAACTCTTTGTGCGTTTGTATTGGTTTTCACTTGCTAAATCATGTGAATCGAACTTTTTACTCCTTTGGCGAGTATGTAATGGCAGTAATGCTGTGGTGGTGTATTTGTTATGTTTCTGCATTTTTTTTTTTGCAGAGCAAGTTTGCTCTTGTTTTCGACGTTTATTATTTCTAGTGTTATGAATTTTTTATATTTTCTTTTGCATTTTGATAGATCAAGACAGCACATGTGATCCCAGATCAAGTAAGTTGTGCGGTTATCAGGTATCACAGTAGACGGGTGACTAGCTTAGAGTTCCATCCAACGAAGAATAACATCCTTTTATCTGGAGATAAGGTAAGTCTCACCTATAGCTTTTGTTTTGACTTGGTTGAGGTTTATGTTGCTCAAGATTTTGATTGTTTAATGATGGTTGACTAACATAAATTTAATGATGTTTAATGATCGTTTGCATCTCTTCGGCTGTGGTTCATTGTCAAGAAAGGACAACTTGGAGTATGGGATTTTGTCAAAGTACATGAAAAGATTGTTTATGGAAATGTACACTCTTGTATACTCAACAACATGAAGTGAGTTCTTTATTTATTTATTTTTATGCACGCACATACATGTTTTCATGCACACACATGCACACTTTATGCTGATTTTATTGTTTCCATAACAGAAAAAGTTTACACATTAAAACTCTTGCAGGTTTAAACCTGCAAGTGATGATACAGTATATGGTGCATCCTCAGATGGAACTATTAGTTGCACTGATTTGGAGACTGGAATTTCATTATCTCTGATGAACCTTAACCCTGATGGATGGCAGGTAATCGTATTCCTAACCATTTTTGTTGTTAATGAATGGATGTCATGAAGGAGTGATGAAGCTTTTGTCACTGCCTAACAAATGTTTGAAGGATGCAACTGCCGTCAAAAGTTACAATATTTCATGTTTTCTTTTGTGGTTTTTTGTCCATCACTTCTTTCCTCTAGTTTGCTGTTATTATATAGATAACACACAAACACATGTAACTGTGTTTTTCTCTCGGTTGTTACATTGTTGAGCCTGTTTCTCAATTTGAAAAGCTTGTCGTGTCACTGTTCGTCTTAGTTAGTTGCAATCTTAATGCTTAACATATAAAGTCGTTCATCTTAGTCTCAGTTTAATTTTATAGAAACTGATTTGTGTATATGGATTGTTTTTAGGGGCCAAACAGCTGGAGAATGCTTTATGGAATGGATATCAATGCAGAAAAAGGTGTTGTGCTTGTTGCTGACAACTTTGGCTTTCTGTACATGTAAGTATATTTTACGTGGTTTTTTACATGAAGTTCTTAAATGAGATAAAGAGAGATATAATCGGATACTAAAGAAACGGGAAATGTGCATGCAACTATTGAATTGTGTAGTCAGTTGATACAGTGACATTGTTTAGCATGTGTTTCCATTCTTCCCCCATTCCCTGTCAGATGTCATATTTTCCCCAGCTAGAATATTTGGCAAGACAATTAGTCCTTGCTTTGATTTCTTTTTTGGGGTTGGTTAATATATTGCTTTAATTGTTAATTTGTTTTATGGTATAGGGTTGATTCTCGCTCCAATGACAAAACTGGGAAGCCAATTTTGATCCATAAGAAAGGTAGCAAAGTAGTTGGACTCCACTGCAATCCATTGCTGCCTGACCTTCTACTGAGTTGTGGAAATGATCACTTTGTAAGTTTCTGATTAACAAATTTGAAACATTTATGGATTGCTTGGTTGTCTGGAATTCTCTGCATGCCTATATTGTCTGTTTTCACCTATATGGTAAAATATCTAAGACTTAATTCCTTTTGTAGGCTCGTATATGGGACATTCGTCGAATTGAAGCTGGTTCTTCCATATACGACCTTGCACACAGCCGTGTTGTTAACTCTGCATATTTTTCTCCGATGTCTGGCAGCAAAATTCTTAGCACTTCACAGGATAACCGTATTCGTATATGGGACTCTATATTTGGCAATATGGATACCCCAAGCCGAGAGATTGTACACAGTCATGATTTCAATCGTCATCTGACTCCTTTCAAAGCTGAATGGGATCCAAAGGTAATAGTTTTGACTGAAGTATTTCTCTTTTCATTACTAAGATCTCGTTTCATCTCTGAAAATGTATCTTGCTTTTTGGTCCAGGACTCGGCAGAGTCCCTTGCAGTTATTGGTCGTTACATAAGTGAAAACTATAACGGAGCTGCCCTGCATCCCATTGATTTCATAGACATAACCACAGGACAACTAGTTGCTGAGGTCATGGATCCAAACATCACTACAATCAGTCCAGTGAACAAGCTACATCCACGTGATGATGTTTTGGCATCGGGCAGTTCAAGGTTTGGGCACTGTTACACTCATCCACTAATTGTACTGGCATTATGTAAATGATCAAACTTGGAATTCCCTACATCATCATAATGATATGTCTTCTTAACCATGTCACTTGTTCAGGTCACTTTTCATTTGGCGGCCGAAGGAAAAGTGCGAGCCTGTGGAACTGAAGGATGAAGGGAAGATTATTGTCTGTTCCGGAGCTGAGAAGAAGAGGAACCGGAAGTTTGGGGATGAAAACGATGATTCTGATGATGACAAGTTCCCCCCTAAGGGCAAGAATTTAAAGTCCAAAAAATCTGCCTCAAAATCAAGTCAATATACTCTCAAGGTCAAACGCTGATTACAAATGTAAAGCGTGGACGGCGTTCTCTGATATCCAATCTGCAGAGTAGAAGTTTTTTGGTTTTGAGATTTTCCGTCTGCCAAGCCTGTACAGGTAATCCAATCCTTCGCCCCTTGTTTATCATATTGGGTGAAAGCTTTTTGACATAGCATTGTTAGTGTTTTAGCATCTCTCTACTTTTGTCAGCATCTAGAAGATAAGTTCTTTCGTTTGGGCAGGTCCTATGCGATTCCCCTGCTAACAGCGAGGCGGATGCATGTTTATGTGCTCCGCCTCTCTGTGAGTTAGGGTTCGCATAAGACCTACCCCATACAGGAATGCTTCTTACAGTCGCTGTTCGCCTCCGGAAACTTTAATTTTTTTTTTGTGTATGATGCTCAACATGACGTTGTGTAATGTTCTTTTTGTCATCTTATCAAGTAATCTTCGTGAAAGATGTTTGACAACACAATATATTTACTAAATTACTCAAATCTAAGAGGAAGGAGATTCGAACTCGAGTACATAAAAACTGGCTTAACTCACCTTTGCAGTGAAAGAAAGATAATGATTCACAACTTCATGCATTTTTCGTTCTAAAATCGTCAATTGCTTTTTATGGAATTGTCACAAGAGGGGTGTGAGTTTTTTTAACACCTTTCACATGTTCCACGGATCAATGTGATTAATCTCACATTACCCCAATTTTGGAAACATGTTTGTGTGCTCCGCTTCTCTGTGAGTTAGGGTTTGCATAAGACCTTCCCCATACAAGAATGTTTCTTCTCGCCTCCGGAAACTTTAATTTTTGTGTGTATGATGCTGAACATGACATTGTGTAACGTTCTTTTTGTCATTTTATCAAAGTAATCTTCGTGAAAGATATTTGACAAGACGATACTCAAATCTAAGAGGAAGGAGATTCGAACTTGAGCATAGACCAACTGGTGTAACTCACCTTTACAGTGAAAGAAAAATAATGATTCACAACTTCACGCATTTTTCGTTCTAATATCGTGAATTGATTTTTATGGAATTGTCACAAGAGGGGTGTGAGTATTTTTACACCTTTCACATGTTCCTCGGATCAATGTGGTCAATCTCACATATGCTGGTCATGTCATACCCCAATTTTGGAAACATTTTGACGGTATCATGTCGTATTTGAACGGCAAAACTCTGTGAACTGTTAAATATCGACAACTGAAAGACGTAATGACGCAGTAGAAAGCCAACACAAAGATGTGGTCACTTGGTATAAACCCAACATCATGATGCGGTATGAATCTGCTCGAGGAGATATTCTTGTGTGTCACCAGTTTATGTTGCGTACGTGATGAAAAGTATATTCACACAAAATAAGTATATGAACTTTCTCGTTTGGGTATCAAATATTGCACAAAACATTAAATAGGACAAGTTTTATGTTTTATAGGACATAGTCAGATGAAGAGAGACATAATTATATATACAAGCGTATAAAGTGTATACACTAAAAAATAAAGCAGGTTGATTTTTTTTTAAGTGTTGTACTATTCTCACTCATTTTTACTTTTTATACACTTCTTTTAATTTTTGGTCGTCGGGTCGAATGGATTAAAAAAAAATCAACGGACAAAAATTAACAAGAATGTCTGGAAGGTAAATAGGAGTGTCTGGATAACACTACCTTTCTCAAAAAAAATTTACGAGGTGGAGACAAAAATTAATAAATATGTGTATAAAATAAAATAAAAATGTACGAATAACACAATCTTCTTGAAATAAAATTAACCGGACGCATGTCATGTAACGGGAGATATAATCACACCAAGTGACAGAGGAGCATCTGAGACTGAAAGTGTATGAGTTGAGTGTGTGTGTGTTATGTGACATGATGGCGATTGTTTCCTGCCAATGCGCGTCGTCTTGAATCATCCACGTTGAAGACCCACAAAAGCAGTGGCGGGTGGCTACAAATCCTGTACGATCCAGAAACATGTCAGACAAACTATAAAACATGCTATTCTCAAACAAATTAAATAAGAAGAAATACTTAGTGCTATTCACACGATCATTTTTATGTTTCACATCCTCTTCTCAGTTTTATGAATTGAAGAAAATCAATGATAAAAATAAACAAGAGTGTGGGAGACAAAAATAGTCGTGTGAATAGCACTTTCGTACCTTAAAATGTGCTATATAGTAATATGACGATGTTTATTTTTTAAGTTGGAATAAAAATATTGATTTAACATTATGGTTTACAATTATGAATAATTCGATGAGAATTGTTAATCTCCACCACTTAAGCAGATGAAACTTGACGAAAATAATAAATCAATAATGTTATGAGACAGATCGGTACATTTTAAAAGATTAGTGAGGCTCGTAATTAAATTTAAAGTTAATGAGGCAAACAGTAATAAAATCCTAAGTTCATCGCGACCAGAGATGTTTTCATGAATTTAGTATACAAATTGGTACATCATGGCTCCATGTCTTGTGAACAAGTGAATGAGCACTCGAAAATATACTCATTCTCCACCTATACTATGATAACAAATAATGTATGAGCTTGTGTTTCGATTACACTAAAAATTTGGGACATTACTAACGATTACTTTTCTTGCAATAAACACACCCACATATTGTTTTTTCAAGAAAGTAATTACACATAATTTGCAGAAGAGAAATGTTAATAAGACTTTCTAAAAAGTGAGACTTTTTTCCGCCTCAGATTTTTGGCATAATATTTTATAATATTAGTACGCAAATTAACGTTAAATGTGAAGTATCGTAGAGTTTTCGAAATTTTTGGCATAATATTTTATAATATTAGTACGCAAATTAACGTTAAATGTGAAGTATCGTAGAGTTTTCGAAAATATAGTCCCTTAGCATTTCTCTTTGCAGATAGACAACAAAATTTAATTTCTTGAAATATTATGTTTTCAAGAACAAAATTATAACATATGCTCACTCAACTAATTAATTACAAACCAATTAAAATCGATTTTAATTTGTAATTCCAGAAAACTTTAATTAGTACCAACACCTTAAGAACCGGACCAGAAAAGAAATTTCCTTCCCAAAACGAACCCCAAACTTCTAGAACGAAAGCTGTTCCAATCGCATCGCGTTTCCCCCTCCGGAAACGAAAACGCCGAGGGCAAAATCGGAAACACGCAGTCTTCAAAATTCGCGGGGCTTTAACTTTTAGCCCACATATAAAATGACCATAATGCCCCCACAGCTCAGAGTACTCGTGCATGCCCATGATTCCCAACAGTCCTCATTTCTCTCCAAGTCTGTTAGGATTTCTGGTTAAATCGAAACTCTCGGAACTAAGAGATCTCTCAAAAAATTAACAGAGAGAGAGAGAGGGTGAGTGATCGGACGGTCGAGATCGGCCGGAGGTGGTGCGGCAGCAACAATGGCGGCGGCGTCGAACGGGAGCGAGTACTTCGAGATAGAGGCGGGGAACGAGTCGTTCGCTCGGCCTTCGAATGCCGAGTCCGTGGCGGAGGACGAGGAGGAGCTGATGTGGGCGGCGATCGGGAGGTTGCCGTCGCAGAGGCGGACGAACACGGCGCTGGTGAGGAAGAGGGAGTCCGATGGAAGAAGCGGTGGCGAAAAGGTGGAGACGGTCGACGTGAGGAAGCTGGATCGGTTCAATCGGGAGCTCGTCGTCAAAAAAGCGTTGGCCACTAACGATCAAGATAACTATCTCTTGCTCTCCGCTGTTAAAGAGCGTCTCGATAAGTACGAACGGCCATTCTCTCTCTCTCTCTCTCTCTCTCTCTATCTATCTATATATCTCCTCTTTCTCTCTCTAGTTCATGGATTTGGTGTATGGTTGAAGATCACAGAAGAAATATGGGTTTAGATTAATTTTCAGAAATTATTTTTTTTCAAAACAAAAGGGAAAACTTGAGAAAAAAGGAGTGATTTTTTCTTGCATGCATGTGATTGGCCGGTGGGACCCGCATATAGGGGAAGCATCAGAGTATGAACATGCTTAAAATTTTAGGAAAACTAATGAAAAGGGCTTGAAAACTTTGAGTTTTAATGATAAGGACAAAATAAAGGGTAAAGTGAATAGTATCATGATTGACTTTTTAGTGTAAAAATGTGGTTTTTCGTTAAAGTGAACAGTACCGGGTGCTTTTCGTTAAAGTTCCCTAAAATTTTCGTTATGTTTCATAGTCGAAAACACTTTTACGAAAAAAAACATGAATGTTATAGACAATTTAGAGACGTTGAATTTTCTTCTGTAATTATATTTTCGAAGAAATTTAGGAGCTACGTTAATTAAGTATGCAATTTTTGTAAAACTATTTGCACAATACCACATGTGTAGGTTTTTTTTTCTTGGTTTTAATCAAATATATTGCAATTATTTTTGTTTTTAAGGGCAAATCCTACTGCGAATACAAATTAACTTACCAAATTTGGGATGCATGGTTAATTTCTTTATACTAATTTGAAGCCGAAGCTTCATCAAATGCTGGTTAATTTCTTTATATGGTTAGTAATTTTGTTTACCTTTAATTTGTTTGTCTGAATTTATTTGTTCTTGTTGTGTTAATTGAAGAGTGGGATTGGAGGTCGCAAAGGTTGAAGTACGGTATGATAATCTGAAAGTGGTGGCAAACGTTCAGACTGGATCAAGAGCCTTGCCTACTCTAATCAACTATAGTCGTAATGCTTTAGAGGTATGTAATAAATAATTATCCAAGAAAGCTCAATTATCATTTTTTTTCACTTTCAAAATGACATTTCTTAGGAGATGAAGTAGTTTCGAATCCGGGACACATGTATATAAATCTAACATTGTATCCACTTAGATATTAAATCACATGCAAAATGATATATCTGATAGTGCTACTATATATTTGAATGCAGGGTTTGTTAACTGGTTTGAGGATATTTCGACCTAAGAGACATTCTTTAACCATTTTGAACAACATTAGAGGCGTTGTTAAACCCGGAAGGTAATTATTGTTTTCGTGTTAGAAGTACCTTTTTTAATTGATTTAGAAGTAAAAAATATGTTTAGTTTAAATGCAATTTAATTTAGTTTTAAATTCACTTCTATCATGTGTTGTGTAACCATATATCAGCATACAAGTGTAATTTATTTAAGGGAGTTTTAATGAAACACTCCCGGTATTGTTCACTTTTAACAAAAAACTACATTTTTACCATTCTCTGATACTATGCACTACACATTTATTTGTCATTTTTCATTAAAACTAAAGTTTTTTTTTTGAACTTTTTATTAGTTTTCCTTTTATTTAATGCATCTATTGTTTTCCTTTATTAGGATGACATTGCTTTTAGGTCCTCCAGGTTCTGGAAAATCCACTTTGCTTTTGGCTCTTGCAGGAAAACTTGACCCCAACTTAAAGGTCAGCAATTAGTAGTTGTTTAAATTTCCTTTTTTGGCAAATACTTTTTTTGTCACAAGCTGTAATTTGTGTGTAAATTTGTAAGTCATCTTTCCCTTTCAGTTTGCTTCTATGTATGTATATGGTTTTGGTCACTTTCCTTTTTAGAAGTTCTTCGAACGCTGTTCACCAATCCAACTACAATCATCTGTTCAAAATTTGAAAAATACTGAAAAGACCGTTACGCTTTCATTCAATATATTTATATGATCAATTCTTCTCTTCACCCTATTAATTGATGAGAGGATATCCCTTATTGCGTGTTGATTCTCACATAAGAAATATGTGCTAAAAAATATAATGTCTCGGTTTAACTCACATGCATAGCGTTATACATCATTTTTAACACTTTGGGATTTTCTTTCCAGAAAAGCGGTACCATTACCTACAATGGCCATAAGCTCAACGAGTTTTGCGTTCAAAGAACTGCAGCTTACATCAGCCAAACAGATAATCATATTGGAGAACTGACCGTAAGAGAAACGTTGGATTTTGCAGCTAGATGTCAAGGTGCAAGCGAAGGCTTTGCAGGTGTGTTCCTGTTAATTGCAATTTTGTTACATTCAATGTGTAGATATTCTTAATTTCAGCAATTTCATGTTCTCAATCGAGTACTGGTAATATTCTTCCGCTGTTTTTGTCAATTGTTTTATGCTGTAGCATACATGAACGATTTGGTACGGTTAGAGAGGGAAAGGAACATAAGGCCGGATCCAGAAATTGATGCATATATGAAGGTTTGTTATTATAATTTAATTTTGACACAAGAAAAAAAAAATGAATTTTGGATTCTGTAACTGTTTTAGTAATAAAGGGTTTATTTTATTTTTCCGTATGTGTTCTTTGTAATGAATTTGAATCCACAATCCACAGGCATCATCTGTTGGCGGTAAAAAGCACAGTGTTTCAACAGATTATGTGTTGAAAGTGCTTGGTCTTGATGTATGTTCAGAGACAATTGTTGGAAACGAAATGGTAAGAGGCGTATCAGGTGGACAGAGGAAAAGGGTCACCACAGGTATCTCTCGCACTCGCTATCATGAATTTAAATGTATTCTTTAACCGAGTTAATATTTGTAAACATAATTTTGAAGTGATTGATGTTTAATTCATTTGGAGTACGGCTGAATGGTTATGTTTACATTTTTTGGCTGGAGAAGTTTTATTTTGTTTAAGCTCTTTGAGCATTTCTAACTGATTGCATCCAAGATCAATATGATTTTTTGTTTTCATTTTTAAGAACCAAAAACGTCTTTTATTTACAAATGTAGGAATTCTTAACTGATTTCGGCTGCCTTTGTGACTTTCCCTTCATCCAATTGTAAAAATTAAGCTAATGGTTTTGCAGGAGAAATGGCTGTTGGCCCAAGAAAAGCCCTATTTATGGATGAAATTTCTACTGGACTAGATAGTTCTACTACATTCCAAATTGTAAAATGCACTCGGAACTTTGTTCATCTAATGGATGCGACAATACTAATGGCTCTTCTTCAGCCTGCGCCCGAGACATTTGATCTGTTTGATGACCTGGTGCTGTTATCAGAAGGGCATGTGGTTTATCATGGTCCTCGTGCCCAAGTATTGGAATTCTTCGAGTCATTAGGCTTTCGTCTACCCCCACGCAAGGGAGTTGCAGATTTTCTTCAAGAGGTATATATAATTGTAAAAGAACAAGATGATTTCATCTTTTTAGGTTGCTTGCATTGGTATAACTTGTTTTATTTCCAGGTGACTTCTAAAAAGGACCAATCTCAGTATTGGGCTGATAAATCGAAACCATATGTGTACCTTTCTGTTCCACAAATTGCCGAAGCCTTCAAAAATTCCAAATTTGGAAGGACTCTGGAGTCTGAGCTTTCGGATCCATATGATAAGTCTAATACTCATCCTGCAGCATTGGCAGAATCAAAATATGCAGTCTCAAGATGGGAACTTTGTAAAGCATGCTTTTCGCGAGAAATCCTGTTGATCAGCAGGCATAGGTTTCTTTATATATTTAGGACGTTCCAGGTATGCTTTACTCTGTTGCTTATGTGCTTCTCGTACATCTTTCGAATCTTGATTTTAAAATTGTGTATCATTGCCTGTCTACAATTAGTCTCTTGCTGGGTATCAATATCATTGTCAACAGGGTGCCATATGTTTGTAGTTAGTTGAATTGTTTTTATCAACTGGGAGTCGACTTGATATATAACTTTCTAACAAATGAAGATATAAAGTGCTATTTGAAATTTGAAAATTTCTATTTTTAGCAGATTCTTATCCGAGTTTTCTATGTCTCTTAAAGGTTGCATTTGTTGGATTTGTTACATGCACAATGTTTCTGCGAACAAGACTACACCCGACAGATGAGGGACATGGAGAACTTTATCTTTCTTGCTTGTTTTTTGGGCTGGTGCACATGATGTTTAATGGATTTTCTGAGCTGCCTCTTATGATATCTCGGCTCCCAGTCTTTTACAAGCAAAGGGACAATTTCTTTCATCCTGCGTGGGCATGGTCTGTCGTGAGTTGGCTTCTGCGTATTCCTTACTCCGTTATTGAAGCTGTTGTATGGTCTTGTGTCGTATACTACACTGTTGGTTTTGCTCCTGCTGCTGGAAGGTATTCTCTGTTTACTCATATGCTCAAAGATGCTCAAATTCTTACAGTTTGTTCAATACTCATTACTTTTCATAAATATTTCAGGTTTTTCCGTTTCATGCTTTTACTGTTCTCAGTGCACCAAATGGCTTTGGGTCTCTTTCGGTTCATGGCTTCTATTACGCGAGATATGGTCATTGCCAATACATTTGGATCAGCTGCGCTACTAATTATATTCTTGCTGGGTGGATTCATCATTCCGAAAGGTATTAAAAATCTTTTGTTGATTCAGAGATTAGTTATTGTTAGAATTTAACACACAAGGGTTTTTTCATATTTTGTTTTTTATTTTGATAATTTGGTTGTTTATTTCTTCAGCAAGCATTAAGTCATGGTGGGTTTGGGCCTTTTGGGTATCCCCACTATCTTATGGGCAACGAGCTATGTCCGTAAACGAATTTGCTGCTACAAGGTGGATGAAGGTATGCTCTTCAGCTTTATGGTTAACTTTGGATCAGTACATTCTTTTGTTCGGCTTCATATGGATTAATTCTACTGGTTCTGGACACTCTTACTTTGCAGAAATCTGCTGTTAATGATGACACAATCGGGCACAATATTCTTCACTCACACAGCTTACCAACTGGTGATCATTGGTATTGGATTGGAGTTGGTGCCTTATTGCTTTATGCCATACTTTTCAATGGCCTTGTGACTATGGCCTTGCTCTACCTAAATCGTAAGTTTAAACAAAGGTTTGTGTGTTTTTATGTGTTCATATTTGTTTTAATGATCTCTGAAGGTTATTGTTATTGACAGCACTTAGGAAGAACCAGACAGTGGTTCCAGTTGACAACACAGAAGGGAGCCCTGCTGCAGATGGTCAGTCTCCAAATCTGCCAAGTGATCTGTTTATAATTTGATATTTAAGTGGCACCAGGTTTGTTGTAATATTTGTGATCAGAAAAAATATCTCTAAAAAAAATTAATTTGATTATGCAGTGGCTGAACCAAACCCAAAATCGACTGAAACTAGCAGCCCCAAAAAGGGAATGATCTTACCGTTTCAGCCATTGACAATGACTTTCCATAATGTTAATTACTTTGTTGACATGCCAAAGGTCTGTTGCCTTGGTGCTTTTGATTTCCTTTTGTTCTTTTATTCTTTATACATATGTGATGCGAACTAGATTATAGTGCGTCACGTTTTTGTAGTGGATTTGGATATTCTAGCTGATGCAAGCTGAGGGATGTTTGAACTTTTAGGAAATGAAGTCGCAAGGAATACCAGAAAATAAGTTGCAACTCTTGGCGAATGTGAGCGGAGTATTTTCACCAGGCGTTCTTACTGCTTTAGTTGGGTCTAGTGGAGCTGGTAAGACCACTTTGATGGATGTCCTTGCTGGTAGGAAAACTGGGGGATACATTGAAGGAGATATCAGAATATCTGGTTACCCAAAAGTGCAACGTACTTTTGCCAGAATATCGGGATATGTTGAGCAAAATGACATACATTCTCCTCAAGTTACAGTTGAGGAATCCCTGCTGTTTTCTTCTTCTCTTCGTCTGCCAAAGGAAGTCAGCAAAGAGAAAAGACTCGTGAGCTGATTCATACTTCTTCAGATATTTATGGTCACTTTGTCTTTCCTCATCTTTCCAGTTTGTTTTTGACATAACTGTACTACTTTCATTTCAGGAATTTGTTGAAGAAGTAATGAGATTAGTAGAGCTTGATCCTCTAAGGCATGCTTTGGTCGGTTTGCCTGGCAGTTCAGGCTTATCAACAGAGCAAAGAAAACGCCTGACAATCGCTGTGGAGCTTGTTGCAAATCCTTCAATTATCTTTATGGATGAACCTACATCAGGACTCGATGCAAGGGCAGCAGCCATTGTGATGCGGACTGTTCGTAATACTGTTGATACAGGAAGAACGGTTGTCTGTACTATACATCAACCAAGTATTGATATATTTGAGGCATTTGATGAGGTTGGTTAGATCATTGAGTAAGAGCCGACAGAAAGCTTTCATATAAGAACCAAATGTCATGCATGCACTGTCTTCTTCTAATTGTGAATTTGATTTGATACGCAGCTTCTTCTTATGAAACGAGGGGGGCAAGTTATATATGGAGGAAAACTTGGTTTGCACTCGCAGACAATGATAAATTATTTTCAGGTAACATTGTAATAACCTGGTTGTATACTTAATCCTTAATCTAATCGGTCCACTCATTATCGTGTCAAGCAAAATAATATACTGGTTCATTTTCTTGTGCAGGGAATCAACGGAATCAGTCCAATTCCCAGCGGGTACAATCCAGCAACCTGGATGCTTGAGGTTACTACACCTGCTTGTGAAGAGAGAATTGGTAAAGACTTCGCAAACGTTTACAGAAATTCAGACCAATACAGGTATTTAATTTCATGTTACGTTTATAATGCGACTGAGACCTGTGCTGATTCTATCTACTTCCTTATTCTTTGTTGTTAGTGGGAACTGATTCTTATTTAACAAATTTCTTTAAATCTTGCTTCAGGGAGGTAGAAGAGTCCATCAAACAATTTAGTATTCCTCCATCTGGTTCAGAACCATTGAAGTTTGCATCGACATATTCTCAAACTACACTGTCGCAGTTTTTGATCTGCTTATGGAAACAAAATCTTGTATATTGGAGAAGTCCACATTATAATGCCATGAGGTTGATTTTTACAACGATCAGTGCACTGGTATTTGGTTCGGCATTTTGGAATGTTGGTACCAAAAGGTACACCTCATCTCTATTGTAGTAAGTTTTGAAATTTAGTTGCATTTCGAGCTCACATTGCTCTAATTGCGCACTATTCACTGGCATGCTGAATTGTTTGGCTTCTCGTAGTTTCAAATCTCTACGTACATTCTCAAAGCAGACTCGATGGAATGACCAATTACAAATGAATTTAAGGCTATATCTTAGATCTTAAGAGCATCATTAACTACTTGGGCAGGCAAATGCTTTGGCATTGATAACCACCCTTGGGAAGCATTTGGTAGCAGAAATCTTGAGTCTTTCTACGAATATACGAGTGTTGGAATTGAGTGAGAACATATTACAGTTTCCATGATATGATCAAAGACAAAGACTTAAGAATTGCTAGGGTTTTAACTTTGCATCTCACGTATGACATGTGGTATATGCATCCTCACACTCGAACATGATGGCAAAAGTATTTTACCCCTTATTGCAATTTCTTAACGAAGTTACGAATCATTCCACCAATATGTTCCATAGGGACTCACCTCAAGCACTAATGATGGTTATGGGAGCTCTTTATGCCGCTTGCTTGTTTCTTGGGGTCAATAACGCTTCTTCAGTGCAGCCAATTGTTTCAATTGAGAGGACAGTATTCTATCGAGAGAAAGCAGCCGGGATGTATTCTCCATTAGCTTATGCAGCAGCACAGGTAAGTGCCATACTATAACGAAAATGTTTGCAAAATTTTAATCTACGAAAGAACATGCGGTAATTATCTTATTTGCCTTCTCGACTGCAGGGCCTTGTCGAGATCCCATACATTGCTGTGCAGACAATAGTATACGGTGTAATCACATACTTCATGGTTCATTTTGAAAGGACGCTTAGTAAGATCCCTAATTTTTCCTTCTAAAACACGTTATTTGGAATTGGTCTTTCCATTAGCTGTGATATTATCATTTGTTTGACTACAGTATTATTTTCTAAATTCACAAGTGCACACTGTAACTGAAAATTCAAATTCTGTTTGGTTATGTGTTGTAGGAAAGTTTTTGCTCTATATTGTGTTCATGTTCCTCACATTCACCTACTTTACCTTCTATGGTATGGCGGCTGTTGGTCTCACATCTTCTCAACATCTTGCGGCTGTCGTCTCCTCTGCTTTCTACTCTTTGTGGAATCTCCTCTCGGGTTTTCTTGTCCCAAAGCCAGTAAGTAATATGCTTAAAATCGCGGCATGTCTAGTTCATTATTCAATGTCTCAACCTTTGTTTCATAAAACCAATCATTTTCACTCATTAACTAACCTTTGGTTTTTGTACAAATTTCATTTCAGCATATCCCGGGATGGTGGATGTGGTTTTACTACATCTGTCCAGTGGCATGGACCCTTCGAGGTATTATCACCTCGCAACTTGGTGATGTGGAGACCACGATGAAAGGACCTACGTTTCAGGGCACCGTGAAAGAGTACTTGGAGGTCAATCTTGGTTATGGCCCTGGGATGATTGGAGTTTCAGTCGCCGTGCTTGTTTGCTTTTGCCTCCTTTTCTTCAGTGTCTTTGCGCTCTCAGTGAAGTTCCTCAACTTTCAGAAAAGATGAGTCGAGGGTTCAGTTCTTCCAACTTCATGATCTTCCCGCGTTTCAGAATCTTGAAAGAACGATCCATCATCCATGTCATGAGTAAGAGACTTAAGTTCCACATCAAAGTTGTCGGAGAAATCAAAGCTCAAGTGGCGTAGCCTTCGCTTACAACGCCATCTACTGGTCAACAAAATCACAAATTTTCCCTTCTCACTAAAGAACTCATGAGGATAGTTACAATCTATGGAGAAATTTATATATGAATTAGCGGTCCCAATTTAACAGTTGGAACTCTATGAGCAGGGCGAAGTACATAGACTGCTGTCTAACTGTACATTCTATTGTCAATTAACTGTCCGATTTGAGAATATTAATAAGAATAGACGATGCAATGCTTTCATGGCGCCTTCGTTTTCCTTTTTCAAAATTTGAAGTACTGATATACAGTCCTTTAACAAGTGATTGCTTGCTTGAGATTATTGTGTCCACTGTTCGGTTTTAACCTTGTTTTGCAGAGGTATCATCAGACGGAGGACGTTAAAGGACTGATCTATGATGTTGTGGGATTTTCTTTACAGAGATTCTAAAAAGGAAGGTAGTCAAGCAGAAGTGAGAGGAAAATAGCGTCAAGCTGCCACCAAGCGAAGACATCAGACATCATAAGGTAACACAATTTCTTTCATGTGTCGATAGTCGATACTATGTTTATAGCGGAAATGAACCCTCTTTTGTTTTACAGATAAGCATTTAGGATTTAGGGTGTCTGCAAGAGGATTGCACGAATTACCTAGTAAACAATATGAAAATGATAACATTAAAACCAAATTTATAAAAACAGATGGTAGTCATGAGAAATCCAGCACACGAATAGGAAGTGTGTTGAATATGAAACTTAGGTAGTATATATGTACGTAGAGCTTGTAGTTCAAGCGGTTAACACATTTACCCTCGAGACCATAGGTTCGATTTCCACTCCCTCGCAATCAGTTGTATAATAAAAAATATAAAAAATAGGCAGTGCAGGCAGCCCCCTCCTTTGCAGTTAAAGTGAGGCTGGGGACAAGATGAGTAAAAATAGGAGGAGACAAAAACACCCTGTATGATCATAAATTAAGGAACAAGAAATAATGTAGTCAACAAAAACATGTATAGGAGGAGTTTGTGGAGCTCCACTTTCTCCACAAATTACTGGAACAATTTTAACCAAATGTAAAAAATTCATATGCTTTAAGTTTAAGGTATTAACTTTTCATCTCTCATACAATCTACCCAGTACAAGATTGAATCCAGTGTCTTATACCCTACAGTAAAACCTAGTCGATCAACTTTGTTTCGGGTTCCCAGTAGCTTAAACGGACAACGAAACAAGAGATCCAAGAATTCCCAATTGGCCAAATTTTCCATCTCAGTTTGAATCAGTCCCTTCTCTGCTACAATTTCTTTCCATACTTCTTTTTTGTCAGCCATGGATTTCGAATACCAGAACTCCTCCGAAAATGCACTTCCGTGTACTACTTCTACTCCGAATTTCTCTCCAAGAGCCGTCCAGATCTCCTTCCATGTAAAACTTGGCCCATTGATTGCATTGTATGACTGACCATCAGTGGAATGTGAGTATAAATCAACATTGGTTGCTGCCCAAATGTGCTGTTGAGCTACTAGCCTGGCATCCGAGCCATCGATACAAGTCTCTTCCCAACACCTTTTTGTCCCTCCAAACACAAAAGGCAGATTCAAATGCTTACAAATGGTTCCGAAAACACATAAACTCCCCATAAAATTGTACACAGTCCTACGAGAACTACCAATTAACAAACCAGGCCTGTGTACCGACCAAGCTACCTTACCAACCAGCCTCTCCTTTAGCAAGTCTTCTAGGACATAGTAAAAGTTGCACCCTTTATCCACTCTCGGGCAATCTTCATCGTAGTACCGAGCTTCTGCTTCATCATCGAAAGGCCCTAGCAACGACACGTAATGCTTCATCCCTGTCTGGAGAGAAACATGCTTCAATGCCTTCGCTTTCGGAACAATGGCATCCAATGCATTCGACATCATGGCCTTATTCTGCTCACAACACTCAACGCTATCCAACTGGTATCGGCTTGCCCAGGTGAGCCAAAACACATGAGTAACATCTTGCAACAGTGACAGCCGTTCTTCGGTTTCCGAACGGTTTAGCAGATCACATTGGATGAAATGGAAGTTTGAAGAACGTTGATCAATAGGTGGCATGATCTCCGGATTACGAGCTATGCCGTAAACCTTCCATTTGGGTTTTGTGACCAGCTCTCTGGCCAGCACCTTCCCAACTAGCCCGGTGACCCCGAAAATGGCTGCTACATGTTCAATGCCATTGCCAGCCTCTGGGTTCTCAGTTTCTTCAGCTGCCATTAGCACAATTAAGAAAGAGCTAGGTAGTTCCTGGATTGATATATGGAAGAATATATGGAGGAATAATATGACCTATATATAAAATAGAAAAGTCAAATCCTGATTGTAATCCTATATGGCCGTGATCCACACAATACATGGAATACCCTTTCCTAGTTTAGACAAATACAATATATGCTCACTTAAAATCAACAACTAGTTTGGGAAACTTTTATGGTATCAGAAACACAAACGTGATACATTTTCATATGTTATAATAACGGTGGACGACACGGTTTTTAAATTCCGGTAGAATATATTATTAACAAATAAATTCATGTGTTATATTAATTTGAGTAAAATAATAACGCTACGTAGCGCATTCTAAAAGCATTGAAAAATTGCTAGAAATAGTGTCCCCTTCTTTTGAGGATTGCTGGCACAATTCTTTGCGGCGTCAAAGCCTATTAGATGGCAAGTCTGCCGGCAGAATGTGACCCTTGCCGTTGTATTGCTGGCTTTATGGTTACATTATATTTTAAAATACAATATTGAGTGGTTTTGTGTTATTTAAGTTGTCGATATAGTTGAGGTTGATAAATTTAATGGTAGAGTACTTATCTCATATTCACAATAAGAGTTCGACTTTTATTTGAGAAAAAAAGATTCAACTTTCAATCTTCCTCTTTACAAAGATGTTTCTATACTATTCTCGAAATATAACAATATTGAGGGATCCACATGACATAAGTGTCTGTGTACACAATTGCCCACAATTTTCCTTATTGTTACACATGAAATTGTCTAATGTTTTGGCGATATTCTGTTTTAGTAAGGCTACTACGTAAGAAAATGGTTTGACAAAACATATCAAAGAGGCTCATAAGCAAGGTAGATATATAGCTAAGAGCAATTAGCCATTGTGACGTCTGAGTTTCATCTTACGCTCAGAAGGAAAAATTCGTAAATTCACCATTGTATACAAACAACTTAACAAGGGTAAGGCCAAAGTTAAGGACAAAACTTTGCAAGTGAAAACTAAATTGTATTACGTATACAAAGGGTAACTCAATATAGCATGTAGAGAAATATTTAGGAGGCTCTTTGAAAAGTGTAACTCTCTGCTACCTTATAATTTAACGTCAATTTTCGTATTAACATTATAAAATAATATTGTGCAAAAAACATAAGGTGACAAAGAATCTATAAAGAATCATACTTTAAGAGAATCTTCTTAGTATTTTTCTAGCATGTATTATAATTAGTTGGTGCTGTGAAGGGAAGGTAGTTTGGAGACACAAGAATAAAGCATATAAAATTACCATCACTTTGGAGACCAAAGCCCTTTGTTGGGAAGCAATCTCCACAACTTTCTTGAAGTGGTAGCAAAGTTAGAACACAAAATTGGTAGGACATGCATGCACTAATTTGAATAATTTTATCATATATTTTGCTATGGTAACGGTGCCATACATGTTGCTATGGTAACGGTGCCATAGATAAAATAAAAACACACAATTAATGACCATTTGTTTTTCATTTTTTCCTTCTCCACAATTTTATTTATTTATGATTTTTATATTGAATAAACTAAAAAAATTAGAAACAAAAATAAGGAGTAAGATTCTCTCTCATCTAAATTCTCTTTTCCTCCTATTTGAAAAGTCATGATTAAGTTATGACAATATCTTGTATTAACTTCTTTATAAAGATATAGACAAAGATAAAAGTGTGAGAAAGAGAGAGAGAAGGGGAGGAATAGATTTTTCAGTGTGCCAATAACACGATTTGGTACACCAAATATAATACTAGAATTGGTTGGAAACGTTAAAAAAAATGTTCAACCAATTGTATCATGACACGTGGTGTACTGAGCTATGTTCTCGTCACCCTAAAAAGTTTCTCAAGGGAAGAAGAGGGGAAAGGATTTGGATGGGAGATCACTCTACTCCCAAAAATAAATAGAGATGTGTAGAAATGATTCACGCTTGTCAAACTTATGACATTTCATAATATTTATAAAAAGTTGAACTCTAAAATGAAGAATTTTTATTTCCATGAATATTATTGTAATTATAAAAAGATGGAAACTTCCCCTTCATGTCCAAGTGCAGAGTCCTCACTGAAATTTTTGTCCTCTGCTTAAATCAAATTCATTCAATTTCCCACTAGTTTAACCAAAATGAAGCAAATTAAAACCTTATTAAATAGACATGAGAGCAGAAGTTATATACAAACATCTTCAGAGGGAAACTTCCCCTTCATGTCCAAGTGCAGAGTCCACACTGTGAAATTTTTTTCCAATGAACCAATAGGGTGACAAATGAATCTAAATCTCTTGATTTGGGATCCCACGATACTTCAAGCAAACAAGATTCCAGAGGATGGTTCATGCAGTGTTCCCAAATTGCCCACAAGTGTCTCATCTGTCATGAAAGTTCATAATATACTTATTAGTGCAATGAAATAAAGTCAGTTGATGGTTTTTAGTTAAGATTAAAAAAAAATTCACGTCTCTTGATTCTCTTTTGATGATTCAATCCAAAGACATGAGAAGCATGAGGTGTAAACGATAGTGCAAAAGTCACTATACTTGTTGGATAAAACTATTCACACGCCAATTTTACCACTCACACTCTTGCTAATTTTTTGCTATTGATCTTATTCAATTCATTTGATACGATGGTGTGAGACGTTAAAATAAGTGTGTGGATAACACTATCCTACTTTTTTTTTTTTTTTATCTCTAAGTAGATTACAACGATAGAGCCACTTACTCGAGGGAATTTTGTCAACAAAAAAGCATGCGGCAATAACAATGTAGCATAGGAAAAGAATGACTCCTTTCATATAATGTGAAGTTCCATCCTGGAAATAAGAGAATAGTGTAAATTTTTTAGCCAAAAATTAAAGTAAAAGAACAGGAGAATGTATTTTCGTTACTACTAATTTACAAAATCCCCATAGAAAAGTGAGAAATATATAGAGGGTAGATTTAGGAGGAAACCTGCAATGTGAAGGCTGTGATGATTATGGTGAAAGCAAGAGAACCAGTTTCAAGGAGACTGAAATCAAGGTCCATTTGGACGCCCATTATCCATGCAACAATCACACTTAAAGGGATCTGAAAATGACAGGAAAATTTGGTTTCTTAGGAGAAGTTTGAAGAAATTTTCTTTCAATTTTGTAAATGGGTTTACTTAAATTAGGAGTAGTTAGGAAGTAATTTTAAAATGATTAAAGAGTACTTTTAGAGAAAATTTTCCAGAATTTATTTACATTTTTAATAATTTGATTTCAAAAATATTTTCATCAAAAGCTTTTTCAGCAATTTTAAAAGCACTTCCAAACGAGCTCATAGTCACTAGCCAATATTACAAAAGAACAAACAAAATCCACTCGATGGGATCTTAGGGCTTGTTTGTGCCTTTATAAAGACTAAAAGCACTCAACATTACTTGTGAATCAGTTTTAAGTGTTTTTTTAGCTTAGATTTGTGATAATCTTACCACAAACATAGAAATTTGGGATGCAGAACCTAAAGCAACTCCCAAAGAAATATCCTGCATAAAAATCAGAAATTGATAGTCAGATTAATTTCAGAACAATGTAATATCTAAAAGAAGATTATCGAGTGATCTTTTAATGAACTTTTTCTTTTTAATTTTTAGGTGTAACTTACCAACTTATTCTTGAGAGCAAAAATTATGGAACCAGCATGTTCAGCAGCATTCCCAACAATTGGTAGCAAAATAATGCTGATGAAGCTCACAGAAATTCCCCAAGAATTTGATGCAGCCTAATTGAATAAAAATGCATATAATTAGGGATTTACTGAGGAACTAATGCTTCAAAATTCATGATTACGGAATTTTAACCAAAATTATGAAAATCTGATCAAGTTTAGGGTTCTTAGAATAATGATAATGTATATCTAAATATATATATACCTCGATCGTACCCACAACATACTCAGACAAGAGAGCTATGATAATTGTCATACCAACCAGCCAACTGAATGCACTCCAAAACCCTATCACTGCTATTTCTTCGTCTTCATCTTCATCTTCCTGCTTATATATCGCATTGGAACAAGTTATAGAGTTTTTTCATGTTCTAACAAAAGCGCTTTATCAAAAACACTTTGAAATTTTTAATAAAAACACAAGTGTTTTCTGGAAACACTTTTGGTTATTTGAAACATTTTATAATCATTCTAAAAACACTTCCAAACTAGCTCAAACTAGCTCGCATGTATGTTAATTATTGATAGTTAGTGCATAGGGATTAATCACCTCTTGTGACTCAAACAATTGCCGGTGGGTTTTTAACTGGAAGAAGATATAGGCGACATATGCTATGAGCATAAAAATGCTGCTTGTTCTTGACAACTGAAGAGTGTCGATGGCAAAGGGATTGTCCAACCCCGAGGCATATCTGAACATCAGTGGCAGCATGTGGCATAGTAAACCCAGCAATAGAAGTAGTGAATTCACATCAGCCTGCTTCTGTTAAATCCAAAAAAGAAATGAAATTAACAAAAATTCTCCCATTAATTGGTTTTCTAAATTTGTTGAATTAAAAGGGTTAATTTGTTGATAATTAAAGTTTTTATCAATTCATAATATTTCTTACTCTATCATATCTTTGTTCTTTTTTCAGGTTGGCCAAGCCTCCACAGAGAAGAGAGGTCCCAAGAACAAGGAGGAGGTTTGAAAGAATGGAACCCAATAGGGAGTATTTCACAACATTTATTTTGTTTTGGCGAAGAGCAAATAATGCTATGATCATCTCTGTTGCGTTTCCACATGTTGCATTAAGAAGTCCTCCAACTGCAAATTTAATCAAAATTAATTAACCAAAACAATATATAGCATTAGTCCATGTACACTGATTAAATATTGTTTAGTAATAATAACTGGATATTCTAATTAGAAGTGAGATCAATGTACCTGTTGGACCAGTGAAGTAAGCAATTTGCCTGGATTATTTAATTTGAGTAGACAAAATTGGAAGGGAAAAAAACAATGTTAGAAATTGTGTACATATATATGTGTTTATGTCATAATTAAGAGAGTTGCTATTTGCACTTTGCACTCTGAAAAATTCATCACACACTATTTCTTAATGAAAAATTATAGGAAAGTAAAATGACTTTTTCATATTACTAATAACAATTTCCTTCTATAAAATACTATTTTCTAATTAGCAAAACTGCTTACTCAGTAAGGAAGCTGACACGTTCAGCGAGTGGGGTGAGTCCCATCAAACTCAAAGCAAAAATCCAAGGCTACATTGCACAATTAGAACAAATACAAATGAACATCAGAAACCAATTAATTTACAAAAGAAGGAAAAATCTCATATTTCTGATTTGTTGTTCCAAATTAATTAATTAAATGAGAACATGCACTTACTCTCCCGAAGTGATAAAAGTCAGCCAGAATTGCAAGGGGGATGGCTGGGAAGAGCACTGCAAGCTTGGTGCCAAGAACAACCTCGTGCAAATTGTTGAGAATATTTCTAAGCATTTGGAATCGAACATTCGAAACAAGAATCGGGTCGGATTTTTTTCGTACAATCGAAGTTGACAAATTTTGTGGTGTTCTTGATACATTGATCCACTGCTCTCTATTATTTCCTGAACCCTTGTTATAATCACTAATCCCATTCTCTATGTTGTTCAAAGCCTCCTGGGATTCTTCCATGATAGGTATGTCGATCAAAACAAAACCCTAAACCCTTCCACTTTCTTCACCGCGAATGAATGAAGTATTTGGAGCGTTGATGAACAGAAAATGTAGTATCTCTCTTTCTCTCTCTGTTTGTTAAGAAACAATGGGTTTTACATATATAAATATAGGATAAGGCAACTTCCTGGAATTTTCTGAGTTTGTTTCGATTCATGCATGAGTCTCCACGTACTTTAAAAAGACTGGACTCTCTCAGGAGTTACGAGCGGTGTAAGGTTGACAACAAAATAAATATGTTATACCTCTTAAAGCACACAGATAGACTTGCATTTATATAATTATTCATTTTCGACCAAAAAAACATAAATACATGCATATTAATCCAAATAAGGCCGTTACATACAGACAAATAATATTTAATTTTCTAACAAAAGAGGTTATAGATGAAAACAAATGGGAAATTGTATATTTCTGAACATCTTTTAGTCATTAAATTAAACAAATTAAAGGAGAATTAAAGGTTAAAATTGAGAAGAACGTGAAGAAAATGAAAAATAGTGTGTAGAAAACACTCCAAAAAAAAAAACAAGATATTTGGCAAATTAATTTGGGTACATACTTCTATTTCCACCCAGCATAAACGCTCTTCGTACCAAGCAAAATTCGAACTTACCATTTTGCCCATAAAAAATGAAAAAAAAAAAAAAATTCAATCATACACACAACCATTCCCACTTGTACTCCGCCACAACCACGGATGTTAGGACCCGATCCCAGCCTTCCCATGCAAGTCGTTGCCCTCGGCCTCCTCTATCTATTAGAGTTTAGGGTTTAGGATTGAAAAATGAAGGTGAGAATGAGGTACTGTTGTCTTAAGGTAGATGATTGTGGCAAAGTAGAGCAGTTCAATTTGGTATTTTTAATTTGTAGTAGTGTTTATTTAGGGGAAAAATGGGAATTTTGGTTTGCTGGGTATATTTTGCTGAGATGAATCAACTTGCAAAAACTCATTGAAATCAAAAGCCGTTTAGCTAACTAGTTAATTATGATTTTTTTTTTTTGAAAGGATGAACACAATATTGTTAACAAACAATGAAATTTTCACAATATTACTTTAAGTGCTAAACGATTTTTTATTTGAGCAAATTCGAATAAATTCTATAAATGAGGACCGGAAAATTAACTGCTCGGATTATGAGATTACTCTGTGAAACGGATCTAAATGAATAGGTAGTGCTGTTCTGAAAATTATCTCTCTCACTTTCCATGCATTACTTATGTCTGTGAATCATCCGTTAACACTTGTAGAACACTGCATGCTCTATCCTCCAACACATCAAAACCCACACTTGCCAGCTGCCGCTGATCCGTGAGACACAACACACATAATATTGTGATAAATTGTCCTCTTTTGTGTGTTGCATTTCACACACAGCACCCTGTCATTGGTTATAGTTAGCTCCAATATCTTTCAGTATGTTGCATGGAAGCAGTGAGGGGAGAGCTCTCTCCTCGAGAGGGTAACGGCAGCAAACAATCTGCATGTACATATCTGTCGTACCCATAGACAGAAGTTTCGTGGAATTTTCAAGCCTTCCTTGGAAGAGATTCAAACGGTTATCATGTCTTTACAATTTGATATAATTAACAAAAACAGTTCTAAAAAAAATGTTAAACTGACCTAAATATACGATGTTTGTCAGATTCTTCGAGAAACGAAAAATATTTGACGAAGTTTCCTCAAGACACATACACTCACTTTCTTCGTTTCCTTACACTCCAAAATATGGAAATTGCTCATCCGTATGAAAAAAGAAACTCTGTTGGATAAGTTTTGTCTATTGTCGTCATCTGTGCATATATTAGACAACTAATTTAATTATAGTCAGTAAGAGGATGTTAGGGGACTTGTTATAGTACGTATTTATTCAGTATATATTCACTATTTAATGGCCAAATACGGTCATATATGATATTATTTCATTTTAGTTGCACACCTGACCGTTAGATGACTAACATATTAAGTAAACTCCAAAAATTTTCACTATAAGGCATTATTTCACTCATTCATTTTATTATTAGAATTCATTATTGGTGCCTTTACTTTACATGTCAATAATGCCAATGCATGTCTTCCCGAGAATATCATAGATATCTTTAGTTTGAAGTAAAAAAAAGGCTTCTTGTAAACTTAGTATGTGACTCGATGGTAAAAAGACGGCCATGGGGCGAATTGCAAACTCGAACATACACTCTCCTTACGCAAAGTATCGAAACCGACCTAATACATGTGTTTGTAGATGATTGCACTAGAAGTTATGATTGCACTGGAAGTTACGTATTTTCATAATCCTTCAAATGATATAGGGGTATGCTTGGGCTTGACATTGTGGCAAAATGCAGATTGATTGTGTGTGGTGATGTTGGTTGAGGAAGAAGATAAGTTAATTGAAAAAATGTGTTATATGTATTAGTATATTTCTTTCTTATTAATTATGATCCATATGATCATTTTGTGGAATTTTTTTTTATATGAATAATGTAATACATTCATCAGCCATGGCGTCATAACGAAATATGGTGTATTGGTCACTTTAATTAGTATTAGATCTCTTTGATTCAACAGTTAATTACACTTCAACTTCGGATCATCAATAAAAAATATTACGAAATTATGCAAAGGGTTTAGACTTAAAGGATCACAAGATGTTTTGTATTAATTGATTAGCAATTCAAATAAGGAACTTTTAGGCCTAACCAAAAAGGAAAAGCAAAGCATGGGAAAATTGGATCTAAGAACAAAGGGACCGAAAAACAAAAATTGCAATATGTGGCATTAATGGAAATGACAAAACTTGTAACCGAATAATGAAATTACGAAAACTAGTGTGGTAAAGCATGATCCACAAAAATAAAGGGGCCAATAAACATGAGGTTACATAAATATTAGGGATGGTTTTGAGAATATCAAACTTTTGCTTTAGAAGCTTCATGAACAAAGGAAAGAGAAAGATAAGCGCGCGAACGGAGGAACCAAAACGCAGAGCAGAAGCAAACCCTAGCTCACGAAATGGCCGAGAAATTGGCACCGGAGAAGCGCCATAGCTTCGTTCACAATGGTGAATCTTTCTTCTTTTCCAATTTTCGCAGTTTTTTTTTGGTTTTCTGATTTAATTTTGTGTTCGGATTAAAATTTTAGGTCAGAAGGTGTTTGAATGGGACCAAACCCTAGAGGAGGTGAATATGTACATGAATTTACCTCCAAATGTTCCTTCAAAGCAATTTTACTGCAAAATTCAGTCGAAGCACGTCGAAGTCGGCATCAAAGGCAATCCCCCGTATCTCAATGTGAGTGAATTCACTGTAATTTGATTCATTTTCGTGAAAAGCCTGAAGCTTTTGGGATTTGGTTTAAAACGGTGTGTTTCTCGGTTTCGGGTGTACAGCATGACCTTACTTGCCCAGTGAAGACGGACTGTTCTTTCTGGACACTAGGTAATTAGTTTTTAATTTTTCATATTTTATCTATTTTTTTTTTCTGTGTGGATATTTTATGCTGATTTTGTTATTTAATGATATGGTAGAGGATGATATAATGCACATAACACTGCAAAAGAGGGACAAAGGCCAGACATGGGCATCGCCTATAGTGGGCGAGGGTCAGCTCGATCCTTACTCCACGGATCTTGAGCAGAAGCGCCTTATGCTTCAGAGATTTCAAGAAGAGGTGAATTACCCTTATGCATCTTATTCTCACTGTATTTATTTATGTATTACTGTTTGAATGCATGAGACAAATGTGAAGCTAGTTCATTATGTTAGTGTTCCTTGTGGTGTGAGATACTCTACCAAGCGTTTCTTTAATATCAAGGAGATTGATTTTGAAAAATGAATGGGATTTTGGATGCATAAAAAAATGTGATTGTGAGGTAATCGATAATAGGAGATGCAAAGCTCAGTATTGTGTGGTGCATTATGTTCCATTGGTCTATAATTTCACTAGGCTTTCGTAGATTAGAATGTGGCGATTTATTTTTCGTTGTACGCAAAAATTCACATGCTGAATTTACTCATAGGAAAGAAAAGAGAATGTTGACACAATTTTACCTGTATACAATAGTTTTCACTTGAAAGGCGATTAGCTTGGTTTTCTATCAAGATGAGATGTTGATGCAAAAATGAGACAACGAAGATGCAGAAATGTTGATGCAGGATCTGAGTGGCTGTATTGCCTTCAACTTAGTTTAATTCTAGTTACCTTAACTAGAACTCTACCCATGACACTGAATTTGATTATTAAATTGCTAAGAAAACCAATGTTTTCTGGTTATCTACCGATCATATGAACCTCACCCAAATATGCTCTTTGATGAATTTTCTGATAATATAGCTAGTGATTCTTTGGTCCTCTGCAGAACCCAGGCTTTGATTTCTCACAAGCCCAGTTCAATGGAGGCTGCCCTGATCCAAGGACCTTTATGGGCGGTATCCGCTCTGATTGACGAGTTTGCTGCATTTGTTACCTGCATAAGCCTGGTATAAAATCCTGACCAACATTTAGTAAATAAGACAACTTGATTAGCTGGCCAACTTGGCTTCATGTGATCTCTGTAAGAACTTAAGTTCTACTTAAAATCTGTTTCTGTTTACTTTTAGTATCTTGTCTATAACTGTAAACTTAAAAATCTAGAATTTACGTAATTTATCTTCCAGTGTCTGCTTCCCTACTTTCCGACAATGGCACGGCCAAATAAATCTCTTGTTTATGAAGTATGATTTGAAGCTTTGAATTATGATTTCTTCCTGCACATGCTAACCATATAGTAAATTGCCTCCGTTCTGCCCTGTCTGAAAATTAAAGTTATCAGCATACGAATGTTTGACATTAAATCGATGCTGTGTATATATTTAAAGTTCAGTTGGCGGGTTCCAATATAAAGATGAACTTGTTAGGTTTCAATAATTCTGTCCTTTCGGGTTTAAAAGAGTGGCCTGAAAAGGATGTAGGCCACTTTATTTGATTTTATTTTATTTGGGTCTGAAAATGGCTAATGAGGTGACTGAAGTTGAAGTGAGAATTGTATTCTAAAGTCTTGCAATTTGTAATATAATAGGCCATTTTAGATGGTTATAAATGAAATGGAATCACATTCCCAGGTATCTGTTGGACATTAGCTGTTTTTATTTTATTTTGATTCAAGTATTGGAGGAGGGGAATCGAACTTGAAACGTCGGGTGCAGGGGGTCAATGCACGTAAGTAATCGTAACCGTGTTATAAGTCTTGTGTTGTTGGATAGTAGCTGTTAGCAGTGGTGCGTTTGTAGAAGTACAGCAAAAACCTGATGGATATTCTGTTGTGTGAACTGCTTTAGGGGTATGAATTGCCGTACTTCACACTTTCATTTACTCCACCTACATTCCTCTCCATGTTCATATGCTTTGACTCTCCGTTTGTTTGCTCAACTGACGGAGCATAAAATTGAGAGGACGGAGTGCAATCAGAGAAAATGAGGGTGCGAAAATCGTCACTCCTTCTATACACTCTGTTTGGCATGCTACTTGATTAACTTTGCGTTTTGGTCTGCTGTTTCTTTCTGGTTCTGATAACCGATTTCATTCTTCTATAATGTCCGTATTTGGAACAAAGGAAATATCCAAACGTCCAAAGACGGAACGATCCGTCTATTTATATATGGTCATTAGATATTATTACAGCATTTGGTTGCTTGTTCTGGGTAATACAAACTTTAAACCGTAATGTGTTTAGGTTTCTTGGAACTTTGAATTTCACATCTTTGGATGTCGGATTTGATTTGGGTAAAGCCAGAGTTTGAGAATTCTTAACCACCATGGGGTGATCCAGTGTTTTGGGGACGACTTTAAGGCACTTAGAGCAACTCTACCCTTACAAAATGAGCTGGTCCAAAGTTCATTTAATCCATCCAAATAAACAGTAATTGACTTTAATGAACAGTAATTAGTTAAGTGCATCTCCATCCTAAAAAATGAGATAGGCAAGAGTTTATTCAATTTGTATTAAAATATTATTAAAATTTTTAATAAAATAATAATAATAATAATTTTAATTTCGAATAGAATTTTTAATCAATCTTGTCATGCCATTTATTATTTTTCGAAAGTACAATTTTTGTGAAATATGGTTAGGTATTTATATATTAAAAAAAATATTTTATTTTTTATTTATATTTTTAAACGATTTTTTATAATTTTTTATTAAGTTAATTAATTTGGACTGTTGGATTTCAAAAAAATGAAATCCAACAACTCAAAAGTGGACACGTGATCCTTAAGATTGTGACTTTTTTTTTTTAATGCTGGAATGTGCGCCCACATGCCAGCGGCAAAAAAAAGAAAAGAAATTCACATGGTTGATGTCATGTTAACGTTAGTCTGGCGTCATGTAAGTTAGTCTCTTGCTCAGTCCATTATGTACTGAGCTCAAAGTTGGCATTCACTTGGCCAGCCTATTGGAACACATTTGTTAAGGATGGAAGTGCTCTTATTTAACATCACGTGTTCTGCGTTCGATTATCGATACACAGGGGAACTGAGATGCCTCATTACCATTCACGTGGCATGGGATATTTTGATACAAACACAATCTGTTTTTTTAATAACACAATCCTTGTTATTAAGATACAAACACGATCTTAATTACAAATTATAGCGACAATTCCCAATGGTCCCAACCATCTTTCCCTTTCCGCGCAAACCAAAGTAGCTTTGAAGGAGGGCCGTCAGCAGCAGTCACCGTCCCTCCGTCTCGTCCCCTGCCATTGATTTCCCAAGCACTATATATTCTTTACGACACCTGCACATACAAAAGTCCAAAACTTCGTCTTCTTTCCAGTCATCTCTTTCTCTCTCTCTCCCCTCATTTCTTCAATGGTGCCTCTCAAACCCTAACCATCTTCTTATTCTTTGTTTTTCTCACCCATGATTCCAAAACCCACCTGCGGATCACACAATCGAATCCAAACCCGCCAAACGCCACATGGGCCGAGACGGGAATCGATCCAATTCAGCTCCCCGGGTCCTAATCGCCGGCAACTACTGCCACGACGTTTTAATCAAAGACGGTGTCGTTTTGGCTGAGACTCTCGGCGGGGCCGCCTCCTTCATCTCCAATGTATTCGATGGAGTATCCGTTCCCTACGATTTGGTCTCCAAAGTCGGGTCGGACTTTGCTTACTCTGTCCCGCGTGACCCGATTGTCGTACCCGATTGCAAAACCACTCTCTTCCACGCGCATTTTGATTCCGGCGTCGGCGGTGATGAACGTCAGGACCGGGTTCTGCAACGGGTAAGAGCTTGCCACCCTATTAGGCCCTCGGATCTCCCCGACTCGAGGTTTGATTTCGGAATGGCGGTTGGAGTCGGCGGCGAGATTACCGTTGAGACGGTGGAGAAGTTGGTTGAGACTTGCGACACTGTGTTCATGGACATTCAGGCTCTGATTCGAGGGTTCGATGGAGTCGACGGGACTGTGAAGCTTGTGGGTTTGAAGGAGAGTGGATTCTTCCACCTCTTGCCTCGAATTGGATTTTTGAAGGCGTCGGCTGAGGAGGCATTGCTTATGGAGGTGGAGGAGGTGAGGACGCTCTGCTGTGTTGTGGTGACGAACGGGAGGCGTGGGTGTAAAGTTTATTGGAGAGACGGTGAGGTGGAAGTTGCGCCTTTTCCGACGAACCAGGTTGATCCGACGGGCGCAGGAGACAGTTTCCTTGGTGGGTTTGTTGCCGGGCTTGTTAATGGCTTGACTGTGCCTGATGCTGCATTGCTCGGCAACCTTTTCGGATCACTGACTGTTGGGCAAATTGGATTGCCCAAGTTTGATTCCAAGTTGTTGCAGGTGTGTCTCATTTTTCATTGCCATTGTTGTCTTCCTGATTGCTTCGGTTTGGATTGTGGGATAGTATGTAGATTTATTCAATGGTATAAAACTTATGCCACTAATACTGTCTATAAAGTTTTGAATTCGTATTTCGATATGATAGATTTGGCTAACTTATGTTCTTTTATATTGAGCGATTATTATAGCCGGATCATGTTGTTATGCTGCTGAAAAAGTGCATATATCTATGTGAAATTGTGGTTTCCAATTTTTGCTTTCTCTACCTAGACTAAAAATATGATCAGTTTCCAACTTGGGTGCATCGGCGAATATTAAATTAAATGTAAGTGAGATGTTTCCATCACATATTCCGCGATGGATTGTGAAGATAAGGTAGCTCTGAACATTGTAGTTCACTAACAGATGCTAATGGGAGAGACCTGTAGTCTTCATTCAGTCATCTGCAGAACTTAACTTTGCGTAGGAAATGTGACTCCATGTTCTTTAGCGTGACTCATGAAATATTTTGCTGTTTTCAGTGTCTTCGTAACAGTTATGAAGTATATGTTGTTTTCAAGAAATTTCACAGTAAAGATTGATACTGAGGTCTTATTGTATGAGCACTTACAAAAATCAAGAATATTTACGCGTTAGGCATGTGTCTTTGCTTATAAAAAATGCAATAGAGGCGAACAAGTTCTGGTGGAAAGGCTGATTATGTGGTCGTATTTGTGCTCACACTTATTCTGTTGTAGATTTTTATCTCGTAGTTGTCGTACTACCTATAACTACGAAGTTTTCACTAATTGTTTCAGTAGTGAGCGGAGGTTGTTTTGTTTAACAAATATCTAATTGTAGTCTCTCACCTTATGTCTTGCAGAGAGTTCGTGAAGAGGTGCAGAGGAGAAAAATGCAGTGCGCTAATTGCCACGAAAGAAAAGATGACAGGTTTAGGTTTGTGAACATAGAAGGACATGAGCAATTTCAAGCATCCCTAGGAGCAGCTAAGCAGACAACAAAGTGCCTTGCTCAGGAACCTCAATGGGATCTGCCAAGTTCTCCTCCCAAGTCAATGGAACAGGGTGTCCTCCCTCAATACGCGACACAGCCTAAATTGTTGCCCGTCTCTGTCAATGAAGAACCAGTTCAAATCGTTGACACTGCCGGTAAGCCATGATTCTCGTCAGTGTACCTGTAAATTTCCTCATCCGTAACCTTACGCGGGATTGCGTCATGTCGAAGATGCGTGTATCTTTACTGTTTAGATCAATGTAGAACCCCAATGCAAAAATAAAAGAAGAAAAAAGTTGCTTTCTCTGAGAGAATTTTTACTCCTTTCCACTCGTAGTTGCAATTACTAATGAGTTCGATTGCGTACTGGCAAAAGGTGTAAATTGTGCCGGGCCTATCCGAGCATTATACGGGCTTGAAGGACGGAGTTGTGGCCCATTAAGCTGTAATCAGTTTGGGGTTCGGTCCATCACATAGTGTCGGCAAAAATAATGGGTGTCGGCACAAACTCATTATTTTTTAATCATGACCGATGATTTCATTTAATTTATTCAGTTCGATGGCCTAGTACAAGAAGTGTGTGAGAAGTTACAAATTATGAAACTGATCTCGTAGAATTGCAGAAAATTTTAAAATTGATATTGCATTAAATGCATGAATTGTGAAACCGATTTTGCATATTGATATTGCATTAAATGCATGAGTTGTGAAATTTATTTTGCAAAAGTTTATAAATTAGTATTTACGGATCTAATATCAGTTTGAAGTTTTCATTGAGGGTGTTAGTTTATAGTTTTGGCTAGGTTAAACAATAGGTCTATTTAGATTTTTGTCTTTATAAATAAAGCTCCACTAGTTTTGGGTAGGTTAAACAATAGGTCTATTTAGATTTATGTCTTTATATATAAAGCTCCACTAATTAAATTAATCAGCAGTAAGTTTAAAAAGTCGATTAATTTCCACCACGTGTACGCTAGCAACACCAGCAGTGAAATGATTGGCTGGCCCCACAGATTCCCTAATAATCCGGAAAATAGTTTTGTAATATCCAACAGATCTTCTTTGGATTGTTTTTAGGAATTTGTAAATCGTGTTCGTTATATAATGCAATCAGTTTTTATTAAGTATTGTTTATATTTATTTTTAAATAAAAATATTTAAAATAAT
The DNA here is from genome assembly GCF_042453785.1 of Malus domestica. Lineage (NCBI taxonomy): Eukaryota > Viridiplantae > Streptophyta > Magnoliopsida > Rosales > Rosaceae > Malus > Malus domestica. Next base: position 6,165,519 of record NC_091671.1, on the reverse strand, counting down.
TTTTAACCGTACGATTTATAGATTTTCGAAATCCTCACAAGAAAGATTAGGCGGGGATCCATATTCTTTTAATATGATCAAAATGGATTCTCGGATTCTCACCAAGAAAATCTGATGAAAATTTAGATTCTTTCAATATGATCAAAATAAATTCTCGAAATCCTCATAAAAAAAATCCAGCAAGAATCCAAATTTTTTTAATAGGATCAAAATATAATGCGATACATCACACGTAGTACTATATACATTTCGGGACTCATTTCTTCTTAGTTAAGTAACTCCAAAAAGTCGTCCCCCAAATAAACCAACAAACAAATAAAACATGAATCCCTGTCAACCACTCGCCAACCCCCCACCCACCCGGACGGCTCACTACTACCACTACCTCCTTTTATTTCGGAAATCCCTAAATTAGCCATATCCCCTTCTCTAATTCTCCGTTTCTACCCCTGCTCCGCCTCCCCAACCTGGGGTTTCTGATCTGATTCCTCGTCCACCGTCCGGTTTCAGAAACCCTATTCCTCGCAGAAGCTCATATCCCCCAACCGAATTTTCGCGCCAGGGTTTTATATCATCAGTCGGCATCGTGACGGAATCCGGTCAAACTTTAGCTGTTTCAGCTGCGGCGATGAAGCACACGAAGAGGAGGAGGAGGAAGAAGAGCTCGGCGGTTCCGACGCCGGTCGCCAAGGAAGACGAAGAGCAGAAGGTGATCCGCGCGCTTATGGAGGTTTTCTCGTCGGTATCGCTTGACGATGCCACTTATGCATACCGAGAAGCCGATGGCGACGCGGGCAAGGCCGCGGAGATTTTGGAACGGGCTGTGGCTGAATGTTCCGAAGAGCCGTTCACGAGCTCCACAGCGAGTGGCGTTTCTGGATCGGACGCGGCTTCGAGTTCGGGCTCGAGCTCGGGTTTGGGTTCGTCGGAAGGGTTTGAGTCGGGTTGTATTCAGAATTTGGTGAGCGAGAAGGGTTTAAGGGGTAAGCAGAAGAGGGTTGTGGCGGCCGCCGGAACGGTATCGACGGTTTTGGGTAAGGAGTACGTGAGCTCGATTCCCAGGAGGGGTCCAACGTCGTCAGAAGTGACGAAGCTGAAGGGTTTTGGTAATGGAGGTGCTGCTGGGCAAGAGGAAGCTGAGCAGTTTCTTTGTTCTATGCTTGGAGATGAGTCTGAGCTGAGCTTAGCGGTTGTTAGAGACGTCCTTTGTATGTATCCTCTGTTAGTTTATTTTTATGTTTATGATAATATCATTTCGGGGGTTTTCGGTTTCTGTACGAACTACAATTTGCATACTAACGAAAGCGATGAATTAAGGATGAATTGTCTTTTGGTCTGAAAGTTTGCTTTGGTGTGCGTTCAGTGGAAATATTGTATAACCCGAAATTTTGGTTTTGCAGTTCAGTGTGGGTATGATGTTGAAAAGGTACTAGGAGCATTGTGAGTTGGAAAAGTTATCCTTTTTTTTTTGGTTCTCCTCTAAGTGGCTGCCCTATGCCAAGGAAGATGAGTTAGTTGCGGTATAGAGTTTCTATTATGTTTCCGTCAGTGCTTAAGATGATTGCGGAACAATCATCAGGTTTCACGGGCATTTTAGAAACTTGGTCCGAATAATGAGAATCCGTATTTGAACCTATAGGTTGTTGCTGTTGTAGTCTGATGATTATTTATATGCTTCTTCAGGCCTTGGATGCATTGCTTGAGGCCTCTTCCTCGTATGAACAGTCCAGTAGTAGTTCTAACTATATAATGTTTTTTAAGGAAGATAATAGACATCCCTTTGAACAGTCTGACACTGTAAGTATATATATATATATATTTTTTTGTGTTCTTAAATGTGTGAAGATAATTGTTAAACATAATAGTGAAAGTTGTGCTCTTAGTCGTTTTCATTGTGCGGAACATTTATTTGATAGCTCACATGCATAGTTTGAGTTGTTTGAATTATGAGTTGTAGAAAGAACGCACAGTGGATATTTGAAAAAGAATGAGAAAGGAAGATCAAAAGGATAGAAACTACTAACATCACAACCGTAGGGTTTAGAAATCACTCCTAGGGTAAGGTTGCATAACACAAACCTAGATAGAAGCAAAGCTCCAGCAATTCTATTAATCTTTAAACCTGTACCCAGAGAGTTACAAGGATGTGATTTATAAAGATTTAAACCTAAAATCCTTAAAGAAGGATATAATTCTTGTAGAACAAGGAAATTGAAAGACTAATAGGCCTGCTGGAGCCAGCATCCTGTATTTTAAAACCCTAGACAGTAAAAGTAGAACACCCTTTGCTCGCATGACAGATTTAGGGCGGCCTTCATTTTTGCTCTTCATTTGCTTCTTTTATTTGTGTTTTATCGATGTGAACCATCTTTTGTTTCGTACTATTCAGGACCATCTCTAGATGCTTTCTTGTACTTGTTTATTTTTTGCTGAGAATCTGTTCTTATCAGCCCCTCACCAGAAGTTACTATACTGTGGCCTATGGAAGAACAAAGGCTCCTCTGAATATGGAAGAACAAAGACTCCTCTGAATATTATGCTCTGCTCGCTTCTTTGCAAGTGGGGAGTTGAGTTTTTGGAGGCTGGGGTTGATTCAACTCATTTTAAGTATACATGACTAGTGTGATGTCATTTAGAAATTTTAACCTATCAAAACATCTCTGTCTTTTTTGGTGTATATTGTATTTTTAAATTGCAGCTAGCAACACCACCACCTCTCTCTCCTCTGTCTCTCAAGCACACACATACACATGCGCACAAACAAAATGTACATACAGACTAACAAATAGAAAGTTAGGTTCGGGGTTTGATAGATTAGGACGGGTCTCTTGGTTTAGGTTTGACTCTTTTTAATCAATCGTGGTGCCCCGGATTCATTACACTTTTGAAACAGTTGAAGAGGATGTAGTTATTACCTGTTTTATTTGTTAATAGGACGTGGTCATTACCCTTGTTTTCCAGGGTTTGTGTTATTGAAACTGGGATGTGTTTATGCTGTTGTCTGTAAGAGATTTGTAAGTGGCCTGACACGTAGGCTTATGAAGGATAGTCACTGACAGTGTAGATCATGTTATTTTTTATGAATTGTTATTTGTACATATTTTGGCCTCTAAAACATTTGTGTATACTTGTTTAAATTTCTGTGCTTCATTGCATATGTACTGATGGCATAATTTTGTGATAGCTGACAGATAGGGCATCTGATTGCACTTCGCATTCGTCTGAATATGAGCAAGATAATATATGGTATGCTGGATATGCTTGCAATTAAATTATTCTGATTGACTCTTCATTTTAACTTTAATTTTTCTTGATGAATGCTTAGGCCGTACACTGTAATTTATCCCTATAGATGTATTTTTCTATTTTAATGTAAACTTTGAGTATACATACTGTGAGAAGCTTGTCAAAATGTAGTACTTTCATGGAGTTCTTTGGTCATGTTCAAGTGTGTGGCCATATATGATTTTGATGGTTAGGAACAGTCAACAATGTTTAATACGTTAACCAGCCATCTGGCATCAGGATGTGCACTGTAATATTATGTTCAAACATTAAGAGCCCATGCATTTAGTTACATATGATGCTAGCTTATCATGAGATTGATAAGTGGATTATGTTATTGAAGAATTCACTCATTTTGGTTCCCTTTTGAGGTATTTCCCTGAGATACAGTTGATATTGTCTTCAAACTAGATGTCCAATTGTTTTCAATCTGGATGGTCATAATTTGTTTTTCAGTAAATACATTTAGTTTGTGCTAATTATGGTAGTGAGTATTTCATTCACCATTTAAATGCTATTATGCAGCTTAGCCAAATATGGCACAATATAGATTTTTCTTAGGCCCTTTTTTAGACCAAAATTTGTATCTCAATTTCTTTGGTTCATTGCTTTGAGGATGTTAAAAATATAGAACCTGATGTTGTTTTCTTTGTTTTAGGAATTATTCGAAGGTACTCACTGATTCTGAAGCTCATTCTCCTGGTAGCCCCAAAAGTACTGCAGCAGATCTCTCTCAAAAGGTGTTGGAATCTTTGTTTAACATCTCCAAGAGTGCTGAATATGAACCAAAAACCATGAATTGGAAGAATGTTGCAACTAAATTGCAGTCGTTGGCACCTAGGTATGATGTTTGCACTTCTGGCTCAGCGGAAGCACAGCAGGTCAATTTTGGTACTGAACTTCGAACTCCCGACGCTTCTTTTGCATTTGCATCTTCTCTTGTGCGAGGGATTAATTTCCTTTAATAGTAGTGGTTTATTTTGCTCAGAATGAAGGTTTTGATTTATTTGTTTATTCATTGAATGTATACTATTGTTTTCTTTTTGAATGAACTGTTATCTATCCTACTATAGCAATGCCTTAATCTACCCAAATATGTAAATTTCTATATCTATAGCAATGTCTTATCTTTGTTCTTTCCTTCTTTGTTTTTCCTTGTAGCTCAAGGAGATGAATATCATGCTTTCAGAGGAACTGCAAAGGAGCACTGGGATTCAATGAGGTCCTACTATCAGAAAGTAAGATGATTTTAACACCTTACTTTCAGCGGTTATTTCAATAACTTACTGATGAGGGAACATTTTTCTGCAGGCTGCAACGGCATATTCAAGAGGAGCACGGGAACATGCAGGTTACCTCGCTGAGCAGGTCTGGGCTTCTCTAAAAGCACAATGTTGTTTTGTTGTTTGGGAAGTGTGCTTTCTGTGTATTTAAAAGAATGTTGTGTTTTGAGGCATGCATGTCAGTTTTTGCTATTGATGGTGGAGTGGTTGTCCAGTGTGTTCTCTAGATTTGTGGACTTACGTCCAAGAAAGCAGCATTAAATACTTGGCAATAACTCAAAGTTTGCACCTTGCACATCCATTAGTTTCCCTCTACCAATTTCCTCATCTGCCCAATGGTCTGGGAAAAACCTTACCCTAGGTTGATGCCCCTTGAGTGTTAGTTTAAGGTTCTATTTCCAAGAGGGCTTAAGCCTCACGGACAAGTGTTTTGTAATGTATTTAGTTATATTTTATAGAAAAGAAGTTGAATTCAAGTTGAGATATTAATGTTACCTCTTATCTTTCGATTGGCTAGGCGAAGGTACAAACTAAATTGGCACAAGCAGCTGACGAAAAGGCAAGCCAGGAAATCTTTAAAGCTAGGTTGGTGCAATGATGGCATGAAAATATTCGTTGTCTTATTCAACTCTTGCATATTGGGTTTGTAGACAAACTAAGCGAATGTTCTATTCTGCAGAAACAAGGACATAGAAAATGTGATAACAATTGATTTGCATGGGCAACATGTCAAACAAGCCATGAAACTTTTAAAAATCCATCTACTGTTTGGAACTTATGCACAATGTAAGTGTGTGCAATTTTCTTTTTGCTTTCTCTTTGAACAATTTTAGAGGTCGCACTTGGTGCGATGGCAAGTGCCTTCGCCCATGAGCGGTAGGTCTCGGGTTCGAGACTTGGGAGCAGCCTCTCCATAAATGGGGGTAAGGCTAGCCGACATTCACCTCTCCCAGACCCTGCGTAAAGCGGGAGCCTTGTGCACTGGGTACGACCTTTCTCTTTGAACAATTTTGATCTGCAATTTTATTAGGTATGGTCTATTTACTTGTCTGCTCTGGTACAGCGGTTCAATTCCTCAGGGTTATCACAGGGTGCGGGTCGCATGGTTATGGAAAGTCAAAGCTGAAGCAATCGGTAGGGGTTTTAAATTCTCTTTGGCATGAATTTTTTGGGGAAATAGTGGGGTGCTTGGTAATGCATATTAAATTGATCAAACTGGTGCCCGAGATGTCTCTTACTTTATGATGGTGCCTTTTTTGTATATTACTGTAGTTTTGGTGTTATTTAACTCGATTGTATATTGATTAGGGATATGCTTTTTGGAACGGTTGAACGCTAACGTCTGTTTTCTTTTTGGGAAGTTTTGGAGTTTTCATAACAATTACCGGAGGTTTTATTTTTCTCTTCTTCCCCTGCCATGGGGGTATTTGGCTATAGCGTAGTAAATGAAAGTAATGATCTTTAAATTTTACCTTCCCATCTTGTTATGGAAACATTGTAAGAAGAAATCTTAGAACTGTCCAAAGTATATCTTGGTTTCTTTAATTCGATTATTTGATCTCTCAACTTTATAAATATAAGCTTCGTTCAATATTTTTCTTACCGCTTGCTTTGTGTAGGTCATCGAACTTGCTGAGAATGAAGGTATTCAATGGAGGGAAGAGAATCGAGGAATGGTATTACTCAAGCTAGGTTCACATAGAGAGTTCAGCTTTCAGGATGCAGAGGGTGATCCCGAGTAACCTCCTTTAGCATGGTTTGTAATACCCACCACCGGTTGTGTTTCTGGTTAATGTTGTCAGGCAATAGGGAGTTACTGTTTAGTGTAGTCGCCTTAATGTCGTGTTGGAGGCCAAGTTTACGGATGTCCATATTCATCTCTTTTCTCTAGGTCGCTAAATCATCTAGACGCCTCCATTGAAGAAACTAGCTTAGCTCAAGTTGCTCGTTGTACTTACTGTGTGTAGGGCATGTATATAACTTGAGAAAACTGTGTAAAACTTGACTTAGTTGACAATGACGGGTCGTTTGTTACTGTTTATGGTTTCCTGTTTTGCTTGTGTTTGTCGCTTGAAGTGTGCGAATTCCACTTTATCTCATCAAAAGGCATTTTGACCCAACATATGCTCACAAGTTGTGTTTTTGCGCCGCATGTACAGTAAGGACGGGCTCCTCGCTTGTCAAATTTGACAGATTTGACGACAAGAAGTAAAATAGAACACTTACAGCTCATGGACTATTTCTGTCGTTTTTTAGATATTAAAATGGGAAGTTATACTTATCTCAGACATCATTTTGTCTAAAAATAATACAAAAATTAGAAACGTGTATTTCTTTTCTTATGATGAAAAGTTTTGGTGGTAAAAAACACAAGAAAACACTCGAGCCCCACTGGGCAGTAGTAGCCGCAAAAAGGCATGGAACTCTGCACTGTTGAACCCGCAGTAGAAAGAAAAATAAAAAGAACTAAAAAGATGCAGGCTAAAAAGGAAAGGAGAGGATGAGTTTTTATTTATCTTGTTCCCCATGCACTACACATTGAAAAAAAAAAAAACTAATGAAAAGAGCTTGAAAATTTGGAGTTTTAATGATAAGGACAAAATAAAGGGTAAAGTGAATAGTATCATGTTTGATTTTTTAGTGAAAATATGATTTTTCGTTAAAATGAACAGTACCTTAGGTTTTTTGTTAAAACTCCCTAAAAAAATGCCAGCATGTGGTATTCGAAGAGAGTGAAGCAAAATAAGAAGGAAATGCATGCATGCATGGTCTCCTTGTGGTTATCGTCCACGACTAAATACCATGGTTAATTATTCTTCCATTGTTTTTTATTTATTTTTATTAAAAATTATCCAAGGACAAAGTAGGTTTGAATGGATCAGCTCTGATACCACATGAAGGTCCTTTTAGAGATCGAAACCATCAAACCTTACCAACAAATTTATGCTATGCATGTGCATTAAATGAACATGCACAAACCCTAATGATTTATTGAAAAGGTTCGCATTCCGCTTGCGCGGCAGAACACAATTATATTAACGCTTGAGCTTTAGAACACAGTTATATTAACGCTTGAGCGGCATAGCACAGTTATAGAATCCTCCGCTTGAGCGGCAGAACTCAGTTATATCATTGCTTTAGCGACAAAAGCACTAACCTGAATTTGCAACCATGTTCTGCAGTGGATGAATCGGTTCTTAGGACAATGGTTAGTCTTCTCTTCTCTTGTAATCACGTTAGAGTTCTCTAGTTTTCAATGGGACAAACCAAACTATATGGAACAATGACAGACTACCGAGAAGAGGGACCAAACATTTCTATATATGCCTTGCAACTGGTTCCTCCCATTAAGTGAGCAGTTGCAATAAGTTATCAAAGGAACTCTAACTGCAACATTTAAATTCAAATTTGTTCCTTATATTTCCCTCCAAATGGTTGTTATCCGGTTACAACCCTAATTAAGTCTTACTTTATGTATAGCTCATATTACTTGTGTTATTGCATGACTTGGTGTTTGATCTTACTCACAAATTAAACCTTACAACCACCTCAAGAATTCCCTATCCCAAGTTTTAACCCTTTACTACCCTTTACTACCCTTTAGCCGGACGAGTGAAAGACAACAAATTCATCGACTGCAACGACGAGGGCATTCACTTTGTTGAAGCTCAAGTGCTCAACTGTACGCTTTCCGATGTTCTTAAAAACCCTAACCTTGCTCAGGTCAACAAGTTCTTCCCATTTGAACTCGAAAATTACCACAACGAAATTCCCAGAGGGGTCCAGCTCAACATGTTTCAGTGCGGAGGGTTTGCAATCGGCCAATGCGTGTCTCACAAGCTTGCTGACGGGTTGTCCAATTTCGTGTTCACGAACACCTGGGCCGCCACCGCACGCAGAGATCAAGCCGATATAGACCCTCCACAATTTGTGTCAGCTGCACTCTTCCCCCCACCGAAGGAGTTCGATCAGGTGGTAGCATGCCACTCACCAAAGATAAGGTAACACGGAGGTTTATTTGCAACGCTTCTGAAATAGAAACCCTCCGAGCAAAATGCCAACGGAATACCAAAAATGTTACGTCAAAACGCCCTTCCCGCGTCGAGACCTTAACCGCTTTCATATGGAATCGATTTGTGGGGCTGCAAAGGGTTGCGCTACGAATAAATTGTACCGTGTGGTCCAGACTGTGAACTTGCGTCCCAGGTTTGATCCGCCGCTGCCTCAAAACTCTTTCGGGAACATTTTTCACATTGCATTGACATCTCCGTTGCAAATTCTAAGCAACAGTTCCGATGATGAAGAATGTGATGACCGGGCGGTGCTTGGGGAGCTACGAGAAGAAACAAGCAAGATTGACAACGAGTGTATCAAGAAACTACAAGAGGGTGACTAACTCTTGCATGATATGATGAAACTAGGTAAGGACACGGCTACGTTATTTGGCTTCAGTAGTCATTGTGGGTTTCCACTCTATGAGAATGATTTTGGTTGGGGGAGGCCTACGTGGGTGGGTCACCGGCACTGGTTTACAATAACTTAGTGGTTTTCAGGGACACCAAAGAGGGTAATGGAATAGAGGCATATGTTAGCTGTTGGAAGGTTAACCCAAATTTCAGTTACAAGAAAGAGTCATAAATCAGGGATAAGAAAGGATAGAAGTTCTAGAGTTGTGATGTTTGGAATTTCTAGAGTTAATCAAGATTTCTCTAGATGTTTCAATGTTTAAAGAACCTTATAATTACCTAAATAAATGATGATGTATTGTAGTGGCTATAAAAGCCATGTAGTGTAATGAGTTTTGTGTGAGAAAACGAAATCAGAAATTAGAAGTCTTTTCAAGTTTAAAAACCTCTCCGCTCTCCTACATTTCTCTATCCCTCTTCCTCCTACAAATTGGTACCAGAGCCAGGTTGAAGTTTTGTCAATATGGCGAATGCAAATGAAAATGGTCACAACTTGGCTTCACTAATTCCTCGATTTGGTGGTGATAATTACGACTACTGGAGCAACAATATGAAGGTGTTGTTGAAGGCTTTGGAGCTATGGAATATTGTTGAAACAGGCTACGAAGAGACGGATAACGAAGCTGCGTTAACTCAAGCACAGATGAATACTTTGAGGGAAAACCGAAAGAAGGACAGCAAGGCACTCTTCCACATCTATCAAACCATTGAGATGCAAGTATATGAAAGAGTTGCGAAAGCCGAGAATGCAAAGCAAGCATGGGATATGATCGAGAATGCCTACAGAGGTAAGGAGAAGGTAAAGAAGGTTCGTCTGCAATCTTTAAGGAAAGAATTTGAAAAGTTGGAGATGAAAGAAGATGAGACAATCAATGACTACTTTATCAAAGTTACCTCAATCGTTAATCAAATGGCTTCAAATGGGGAGATTCTCGAAGATGCAAGAATTGTTGAGAAAATTCTCCGTAGCTTACTGGCGAAATTCGATTATGTTATGGCTGCCATCGAAGAGTCAAATGATATTTCAACTTTTTCTATGGAAAAGGTACAAGGAAAATTGAAGCCCATGAGATCAAAATTAATTTGAGGAATCTTCCTGCTACTCAACCGGATCAAGCACTCAAGTCTCAAGTTGCAACTACGGGAGGCAATGGCAATCAAGCTTCGAGCCCTAATCAAAGCTTCGGACGTGGAAGAGGTGGAAGAGGCGGATGAGATAGAGGAAGATATTTGAATGGCAAAGGCACTAATTCTTATGGCAATGAACGAGGCTCATCAAACAACTCCAATAATGAAGGTGAAAGAAATTTAAATTCGTACCGAGGAAGAGGATGTGTTTTTCAAAGAGGAAGAGGACGTGGCACTCCAGAATGCTACTACTGCAACAAACCTGGGCACAAGACTAGAGAATGTCGGTTCAAAAAGGCAGATGATGAAAAAACAATATGGAGCAGGCTATATGCATCAAACCAACTCTGGAGATGGTGATTATAAAGAAACTTTATTGCTTGCATGTCATGGAGATCAAATGAGTGATGCGTGGTATTTAGATAGTGGAGCTAGCAAGCATATGACAGGTAACAAAAACCTTTTTTCTGCCCTCTATAAGTTTGATCATGGTCAAGTGAGAATTGGTGATGATAGAGCCTATAAAATTGAGGGAATTGGTGAGGTGTCTTTCAAATCAAAATCTGGAACAATTGAGAAGGTTTCTGAAGTATATTATGTTCCTGGTTTGAAAAGTAATTTATTGAGTATGGGCCATCTGTTGAGGAAGGGTTATGATATTCGCCTCCGTGGTGATTTTTGTGTTCTAAAAAAAGAGGATAAATTTGTTGCCAAGGTTGGACTTGCTGCAAATAACTTGTTTCCTTTGAAGCTTCAGACAACAAAACTATCTTGCTTTGTGAGTGCTGAAAAAGAAGTCTCTAAGTTATGGCATGATAGATATGGCCATTTAAATTATGGAAGTTTGAAGTTGCTGTCAAACAAAAGAATGGTACATGGGTTGCCTCAAATTGATCCAGTGGATGGCGTTTGTGAAGATTGTCAATTTGGTAAGGTCCTCATGGTGAGCAAAGAAGCCGTTGGAGCTTATTCGTTATGACTTGTGTGGTCCACTGCCAGTAGCATCTTTTGGAGGTAATCTATATTTCATTACATTTATTGATGATTTCTCAAGAAAAGTTTGGGTCTACTTCCTCAAAGAAAAATCTGAAGCATTTCAAGCCTTTAAAGATTTCAAGGCCAAAGTTGAAAAGTTTGTAGGTTTTCAAATCAAAAGTTTGAGGACAGATCGTGGTGGAGAGTATCTCTCCAATGAATTTAAAAAATATTGCAAAGATCATGGAATAAAGCCCCAGTTGACAGTCCGATTTACACCACAACAAAATGGCGTGAGCGAAGAAAGAACCGGACAATCATGGAGATGGTGAGATGTATGCTCAAGAAGAAAAGATTGCAACAAGAACTTTGGGCAGAAGCTGTTTCCTGTGCTGCATATTTAATCAATAGATCACCAACAAAGAGTTTGAAGGATTGCTCATCTCATGAAGCATGGTATGGAGTGAAGCCGAGAGTGCAACATTTGAAGATTTTCGGTTGTGTTGCCTATTCCCATGTTCCAAAGGAGTTGAGAAACAAGCTCGACAATAAGGCAGAAAAGTGCATTTTCATTAGATATAGTGAAAGGAGCAAGGCCTACAAGCTGTACAATCCGAAGACCAAAAAGTTCTTGATCAGCCGTGATGTCCACTTTGATGAAAATGCTTTCTTTGAAGATGAAAATGGTCCAGCAAAGTTGCCTATTATGCAAGAAGAAGATGATACTTATCAATCAGAAATTGCTCCTCAATCTCTAAGAGCTACATCAAGTGATGACGACTCGCCTCCAAGAAAGTTTAGAAGTATACGAGATCTTTATAACTCCTCAGAGCAAGTAGATTTGGAGGATAATACTATATTCTTTACCTTCTTTGCTGGAGAGGATCCAATTTCATTTAATGAAGCATGTGAGGAAGAAAAATGGAAGCAAGCCATGGATGAAGAAATAAAGGCTATTGAGAAGAATGAGACTTGGGAGCTCACAAATCTGCCAACACACAAGAATCCTATTGGTGTTAAATGGGTATATAAGACAAAGAAAAATGCAGATGGGTCCATTAACAAATACAAGGCGAGACTCGTTGCAAAAGGTTATAAGCAAAAGGAAGGTGAAGATTATACTGAAATTTTTGCTCCTGTTTCTAGACTTGATACTATTCGATTGATCATCTCACTTGCTGCACAAAACAATTGGGAAATTTTTCAAATGGATGTAAAGTCTGCGTTCTTGAATGGTATCCTTCAAGAATAAGTTTATTTGGAGCAGCCACCTAGATATGTGAAGAAAGAAGAGGAAAATAAAGTTTACAAGCTTAAAAAGGCGTTATATGGGCTCAAGCAATCACCAAATGCATGGTACAACCGTATTAATTCATACTTCGAGAAACATGGTTTTCAGAAGTGTCTGTATGAACATACCCTCTATGTCAAAAGCACCTCACAAGGAAGTTTCATGGTTGTAAGTCTTTATGTGGATGATCTTATCTTTATCGGAAATGATTTGGAGTTATTGAATGGTTTTAAGCTCTCTATGATGGAAGAATTTGAGATGACAGATTTGGGCAAGCTACATCACTTTCTTGGTATTGAAGTTTCTCAATCTAAGAAAGGCATTTTCATTTCTCAAGAGAGTTATGCAAAAGAAGTTTTGAAGAAATTTGGGATGGAGAATGCAAACCCAGTAGTGACACCATGCATTACAGGCCTAAAGCTAAGCAAAGATGGTGAAGGGAGACCTATTGATTCCACCAAGTTTCGCAGTTTGGTGGGTAATTTGATGTACTTAACGGCCACAAGACCAGACATCATGTATGCAGTAAGTCTGGTGAGCAGGTTTATGGAAAAGCCACATTCAAATCATTGGGAAGCTGCAAAAAGAATTTTGCGATACATCAAAGGAACCTTTGATTATGGCATTTTTTATGAAGCAAATGTTCCAGTGAAACTTATTGGCTATACTGACAGTGATTTAGCTGGAAGTATTGATGATTGCAAAAGCACTTCAGGTTATGTCTTTAGTCTGGGAAGTGGCGTGATTTCTTAGAGTTCGAGGAAGCAACCGATTGTTGCCCTCTCTACAACGGAAGTGGAGTACATAGCTGCCTCTTTTGCAGGATGTCATATAGTTTGGCTACTTGGCATTTTGGGGAGTCTGATGCATAAAAAAAAGGGTCCAACCACTTTGTTATGTGACAATAGCTCAACCATTTCAGTCTCAAAAGATCCTGTTCTACATGGGAGAACAAAGCACATCCGCATCCGCTTTCATTTCCTAAGGGAGCTTGTTAGTGAGGGAATTATACAGCTAAAGTATTGCAAAACAGATGAACAGATGGTAGACGTGTTCACAAAACCGCTTGGTGGACAAGGGTTCAAGCGAGATGTTGCAAGATTAGGAATCAAAAGAAAATTTGGTTTAAGGGAGGCAATGTTGGAAGGTTAACCCAAATTTCAGTTACAAGAAAGAGTCATAAATCAGGGATAAGAAAGGATGGAAGTTCTAGAGTTGTGATGTTTGGAATTTCTAGAGTTAATCATGATTTCTCTAGATGTTTCAATGTTCAAAGAACCTTATAATTACCTAAATAAATGATGATGTATTGTAGTGGCTATAAAAGCCATGTAGTGTAACGAGTTTTGCGTGAGAAAAAGAAATCAGAAATTAGAAGTCTTTTCAAGTTTAAAAACCTCTCCGCTCTCCTACATTTCTCTATCCCTCTTCCTCCTACATTAGCTTGGAGGAGAAGGTCATGGCCAAATTCGAATGTGATAGCCAGTTGCTCTCTTATGTTTCTCCAACTGGTCGGGTGCTCATGAATTATGGAAATTAAATGTTAATGTTTGTGTTATTCAAGTTTTAGTATTTCTTCCACCTTTTATTCCATTAATGAAATTGTTTATTACTCATTCGTTCTATATGTTATTTTCCTGCAATATAAAAAGTTAATGTTTCAATGTATTAGATATTCCATGACCTGGCGACCATAGTTTTTGGGTGATAAAAGTATTGTTAGTGCTAACATGAGTCTTCATGAGGTGCGTAGTTAAAGAAAGTTTTTTTTTTGTTTGTTTTGTTTTTATAACTTTAATCTTTAAAAAAGATTGAAATTTAATAAAAATCTAGTGTTAAATTACATATTAATTATAGTCTATTGATCGTGTGAGGTGATGGGGTGGTTCGGAGGGCCACTTGTTGGCTTCAATCTTTCAAGGAAGCAAATTCCACACCCAAGGGAGTTAGGCAATCTCACCGGATCAAGTAGAGCGTTCCAACAGAAGGAGAAATTTTTAGTTGTGACAGGAACATAAGTGGTACACCACGTATTTTAATAAGAATTATGAAAAAAATTATTTATTAAATTATTAACTTTTTAACACGTATATCCCACAATTTGTTTAACAATACATGGTGTATCGTCCCGTATACCAATCACGATGAAAACTCTCTCCAACGGAGGGCTGGGTTAAAGTAAAAGTGGATGGTGCTACGAAGCTTGGTGAAAATCTGGGTGGGGGAAGGTGGGAGTGGGATCGGTGTTTCAAGTGGAGTTATTAGGCCATCTCCAACCGAAAGGTCCAGAGGGTCAGAGGGCCGAAAATAGCCTTAAAACCGTCTCCAACCGAGGGCTAGGCCAGAGGGCTCTGAAATCTGGGAGGGCCCCACGGGATCGGAGAGGGCTGGAGGGCTGGAGGGTTGGCTGCTTTCGGCCGGCCAGCCAGCCCCGGGCTGGCTATTTTTTTTTTAATGTTTTCCTATTGCTGTCGGTTATAACCGACAGCATTAAAGAGTTTTTTTTTAATAGTTCTACTATTAGTGTCGGTTATAACCGACACTAATAGTTTGAATGTTTTTTAATATAACGGCTAGTAGCCGTTGTATTATTAGGCCTTTTTTTTTAATGAATTTAAACTTTTTTTTTCCCTTTTTTTTTCCTTTTCATATGAATCAAATTTTGTTTCATATTTTTTTCAATTCTATTTTACAAAATTTTGTTTCATATTTTTTTTTAAATTCTATTTTTTTCCTATAACTTCTATTTTACAAAATTTGATTCATATTTTTTTTCCTATAACTTCTATTTCACAAAATTTGTTTCATAATTTTTTTCAATTCTATTTTTTTCCTAGGCCATTTATACAACATTAAATTAAATTAAGTAACATGAAACAACATTAAACAATATGAAATAACATTAAATAACATTAACCAACATACAAATTATACAACATAAAAAAACATTTAACAACATGAAACTTAAACAACATTTTTAAAAACATTTAACAACATAAAACTTAAAAGCCTACTCCATGCTTCTTTTGGCCCAAAGATGTGCAACAAGATCATGTTGTAGGTACGTATTTGTGGCACGAGAACGTATCATTCTATAACGCCTCATATACTCATTTATAGAGATACTACCAGTTCTTGGATTGAAAGGCAAATTAGGCCCATCATATATTTTTGCTAGAGCCCTTCTTGACCTATTTGGATCTTCTTGGTCATCATCGGACTCTCCATCAATATACTCATCTCGCTCATCCTCCACTATCATATTGTGTAATATGATGCAAGGCATCATGATGGAGTTCAAATTTTTTCGACTCCACCCTCTTGCCGGTTCGCTGATAATCTTCCACCGTGCTTGTAGAATACCGAAAGCTCTCTCAACATCTTTCCGGTATGCCTCTTGGTGTAAGGTAAACAACTTTTCTGCATCATTCCTAGGGTTTGGAATTGCTTGGACAAGTGTCGCCCACTTTGGGTAGATGCCATCTGCCAAGTAATACCCCATATTGTATTCACGGTTGTTGATGTAGTAGTCAAGTTGAGGTCCTTTACCTTACGTCAAGTTATTGAAGAGGGGTGAACGCCCAAGAACTGTAATGTCATTTTGGGATCCAGGGACTCCAAAGAAAGCATGTCAGATCCATGTGTCATATGAGGCAACTGCTTCTAACACAACAGTTGGCTTTCTCGACCTTCCGCTAAAGCTTCCTTGCCATCCAGTGGGACAGTTCTTCCAATCCCAATGCATGCAGTCTAATGACCCTATCATGCCCGGAAACCCACGGTCTTCAGCTTTGTGAAGGAGTCGATTCAGATCTTCTTGATTTGGCTCTCGGAGGTACTCGTCTTTGTAAACCTGAACAATTGTGTTACAAAATTCTTCAAGAATATCAAGGCATGTAGACTCAGACATACCATGGGTTTCATCCATCGAATCAGCTGAGGAGCCATATGCCATCATTCGGAGTGCAACAATAACCTTCTGATGAGGTGAGAAACCAGGGCGGCCTGCTCTGTCCCGCTTCTGTCGAAAGTATGGATTGACCTGCTGGACATCACGAAGTAAACGCTCGAAGACATGACGCCTCATCCGGAAGCGACGTTTGAAATCCTCTTCTGTGTACACCGAGTCGGGGTTGAAGTAGTTGTTCATCAGATTGGCATGCGCCATCGCTCTGTTTCGTGGTTTGTAAGAGCGACCAGCAACAGAGCCACCCCATTGAGGTTGTTCCTCAGTTGGCTGACACACCATGGCCGCAGCCATGGCTGCTGCCATGTTTTGTGTGTTGCGCCTTACTTGAACTTCTTCATCTGACTTCTCATCTTCTCGTCTCATTTGCGCCCATTTTGCTTCCAATTTGGAATTGGATGAGGACTCCTAATTGGAATTGGATGAAGATCCAAAGTTGGAATTCATTACAAACTTGAATTGAAAAGAGATTGAATTGCAAGAGATTGAATTGAAATAGATTGAATTTAAAGTTGTGTGAATTATAGCCCAATATCCACCCTATTTATAGCAAAAAAATTTCAAATCCAACGGCTAGCTGACGTCAGCATGATGTCAGCTACCAACGGCTAGCTGACATCATGTTGACGTCACCTAGCCGTTAGATTTGAATTTAAATTGTAGTTTTTAAATAATAAATTATGTTTGGCCCTATGGCCCTTTGGCCCTCGGTTGGAGACGGTTTTTTATGACAAGGCTAAAACGAGCCCTTTGGCCCTCTGATCCTCAGTTGGAGACGGAGGCAAGTATGGTCATGTACTGTTAATTAAAATATTAATATCTTGAGGAATCTTGGAGGGCCAGAGGGCTCAAACGAGCCCTCTAGCCAGCCCTCGGTTGGAGATGGCCTTAGCCGTGCTGGCAGGTGTGAGGCTTGCACATCAACTCGGGGTCCACCAAGTTGTGGTGGAGAGTGACTCATCCCAAGCTGTCGCTCCCATCTGTAACCCACTCTGGGAGGCTGTCTGCGATGGGTCTTATAGCACAAGACGTCACTCAAGTTGCGCGCCTTCTTCACCCTACGGACTACGGAGTTCCTGCACACCCCTCGAACATGTAATGGTGTTGCTCATAGGTTGGCCAAGTTTACTATTTTAATTGGCAATGGACTAGTTTGGTTTGAGAATCCTTCTGATGTTATTTAGGACCTTCTTGCCCAAGATTTGATTAATTTCTTTTTGCAGTCAATAATATATTGACTTTCCTTAAAAAAAAAAATATATATATATATATATATATATTAATGTACATAAATGTTAGTATAGAATTGTATATACCGAAATGTATGCACTGAAATATATTATATTAATTATTGTACCTAAATGTGTGTATCGAAATGTATCTATCGAAATGTTAGTACCAAAATGTATAATATTGAATTAATAGACCGAAATGTTTGTACTGAAATATATGTACGAATGTGTGTACCAAAATGTATTATATTGAATTAATATAGCTAAATGACGAAGACAAAGTATATTGAAATATATTGCATAACAAACATTAGTTTATTTAAATTTTTACAACAAAATATATTATGATGAATGAAATGAAAATGAAAATTATAATTATAATGAACACGCATGTAAATACTCTAATTAAGTTCAACATATTGGCATTTTCCAAGCTACATTATTGCAATTATTCAAGTTTTCCACTATTTAGATCCAAGTACTTTCTGGAAATTATTCAGGTGACCAAAATACTTCAGAGTTTTTTTGTTTCCTCATATGTTCTATGTTACAAATTGAAAAAAAAATAGAAGTTGTTAATGTAAATCATGACATTTTAAGTGAAGATGAGGAAATAAAATGTAATTATTGTGGAGCAGTTTTCTTAACTGCTAAAAGAAACTGAATAGTTTCTTCAATCGATTCTCATATGCATTTAATAAGATATGTTAAAAACAAACATATGTTAATCCACCAATTTAAGTGTACCACAAGGAGAAAAAATAAATTTTCAATTGCTCATCAATAATTAAAATTGACATATGTAGACGAAAGTAGACTTTCCGAATTGCTCATTTCACATTTTTATGAAGTTGATCACAATAAACTCTTCTACCACAATTCTTAGCCTACAAATAATGTGATTGTTTTCATCCTATTGTAAATGGAAATATAAACCTTCATTCTGATGAATTGTAAATTGAGAGAAAAAATGCATAAAAGGACAAAGGATTTATAAGATCTAAAAAAGTATAGAAAAATGAGTAGCAATGCATATGTACTGAATTCCAAGTCAAAAAATAAAAATTTTATTGTGTGGGCAGTTAGACCTAGAGAACTGATTGATATACCTAAAAAACAATCACCTGAACAATAAGTAGAAATGATCAAAGATAAAAGAAACAACGTCCATGGAACATTGCAAAAGAGCTCGTAGCTCAGTTAGTCAAGAGAAAAAAAGAGAAGGAAACCAACTCATCATTGCTATAAACATGAAATCAAAATTCAAGGGAAACCGTCGTAGAAAACCAACAAATTACTTGCTTGGTAAAAGAATAGGTTTTGGGGGGTTGCCAACAAAGTTGACGTGGGTTTTGCGAGAGAGCAATCCCAAATCTTAGCATCTTCAAATGAGATGTCAAATATAGTATGTCAAAATTTTATTTGATGGCTGATGTGGCAAGTTGAATACAAGTGTTAAATTTTCTTCTTTTCCAATACATGTGTCAAATATTTATTTTATTATTTTATTGGGCCTAGAGTTACATTAACTATTAAAAAATAATCAAAATTAGTTTTAGTTTTTATTCTGTTGGTTGTTAATGAGACCCATGCATTAAAAATTAAATTAAATATATTTGACTCCTTCTTTGTTTGCTGTAAAAAAAGGCAGCTAGAAAGCAATGATTCAAATGACTCACATGTCACATCATATATGACATATCCATTGGAGAACACTTAAATATCTTTTAATCCTATTTGACATATTTGACATCTCCTTTGAAGATGGTCTTACTTTGTCAAAGGCTTAGAGAATTACAAATTCAATAAATTAAAAAAAATTTAAAACTATAACTTTAAAAACAAATAAATAAAACAATTTGTAATCGAATTACAGGACAAATTATCAATGCCTCTTCGAGTTTTACATCAGTTTTTTTTTTTTTTTTTTTTTTACAGTAGAATCAGAAAATTGAAAGAAAAAAAACAATACAATTAATTTTTACATTAGCTTAGGTTACTCAGTTATCCGTGTAAGATTTCAATTAAAAACAAACAAGGGACGGATCAAAAACATATTTTGCTGTTAAAAGTTGAAATAAAATATTTTAGAAAATAATTCAAATCCATGCAGAATATAAAAGAAATGAAGTACAAAAAATATTAGAAAATATTGTTTCATTGATAAAAGATGACAAAGTTGCTCAATGCAACACCGAAAGGAAAATATAAAAAAATTTAAAATGACAATTGACAAAGTTTGCCTAAGTGTATCGCCTTAACCTCGTGTTGATTTCCTTTAGCATGGCTTGTAAAACCCAAGAAATAGTGTAATCGGTATACGAGATGATACATCATGTGTCATTATACAAATTGTGGTATATATATTTTAAAAAGTTAATAACTTAAAAAATAAAATTTATCACCACTTATATAAAAATAAGCGGTGTACCATCTATATTCTGATCACAATAAAAAGTTTATCGTAAAACCCACCACAAATTGTGTTTTTGGTCAATTTTCTTAAGAAATTTTTCATTGTGACAGAAACATGAATGATACACAACGTGTTTTTATATAAGTGGTAAGAATTTGTCAGTCAATTGATAGTTACTAGTGTAGTCGCCTGTCGTGCCGGAGGCAGGTTTACAAATGTCCATATTCATCTCTTTTCTCTAGGTTTCTAAATTATCCAGCGCCTTTGTTGAAGAAACTAGCTCAGCTCAAGGTGAATCGTTGTACTTTACTGACTCTGTGTAGAAAACCGTGTAAAACTTAACTTAGTTGACAATGACCTGAGACCGAAACCGTTCGGTCATAACATACATCGTCGTTTGATTCTCTTTTTTTTTGGGAAATTTTATTAAAATCCATCTAACATCTTTCTATACCCAATTTAAATTTTAAATATTAATTGTCTATTTTACCTTATTACATAATTACTATTAAATACAAAATGAAATTAATAATAAAAATCAAATTTATCAATAAGTCCACATACTATAACTAAACCCTAACATCACTCTTTATTTATCCTACGTTTATTCCGACTAAAACCCTAATAGCTCTGATAGAGAAAGACAAGCTTCTTTTCTATGAATGGATGGTGATTTTAAAGTTTTTAATCCTCCAACTAAGGTATGACTCGATTTATGGATATTTTGTTTGTTTGCTTCTTCTTTTGATTAAATTTCATACTTTTTATATTATATTGTATTTGTTTCTCTATGTTGTCTATATGCGCCCCAAAACACCAGTGCAAGGACTTTTGATTAGTACTGCAAAGACATAAAACTTGATTCTTTGTGCAAATAAAGATTGCTCAACCTTAACCACGAACTAGCGGGTGGCATGTCTTGCACCTTTTTTATTCGAAATAGCTTCACTTTGTTTATTAACATAGCAGCAAAACACTCAGCCCTATGTCACTTCAAAGTTTTTTAAAAGTACATGAAAATGCTCGATTTAAAAAGGACTAAGTTGGAGCTTGCATAACATTCTCTTGGCAAATTCAAGTCTATGGAATGATTTTTAGATCCCAAGTCCATGGATGGGTTGTGGTAACAGAAAAAGAAAAAAAAAAGCCATGGAAATGCTAGTTCTATCCGGCAGATGCAATTATAGGGGGCAAATGATGCCTCTTTGAAAAAAAAACATTCAATTAGAGATGTTATTTTATAAAGAGAATGAGTGTAAAGATAATTTTACATTTTGAATTGGGTTTAAGAGGGTAGTTTAGGTAATAAATTTAAGTTTAAAGATATATTAATTATTTAATAAAAAACAATATAAATGAAGAGAATAAATTAGATATAAAAAATGTTAAATGAGTTCTAATAAAATTTCCCTTCTTTTTTGTTTTGCTTGTATTTGTTCCTTGAAGTGTGCAAAATCCACTTTACCTCATCAAAAGGCATTTTGACCAAATTTGGCGGATTTGACGACAGGAAGTAAAACAGATCGCTTCAACATGGTTTAGAGGGAGCTATCCAGCTGTGTTACATGTGGTCTATGGGCCACAAGAAATGACACTAGGCAGAATATTCCCTACCAAGTCTTCCTATTCTTCCTGCTGCTACGGCTGCTTGTGAGCAAGAGTTCTCCCCAAAACCGGGTTTTTGTTATAGGTAAGTTGAGTAAAAAAGTGTTGGAATCGAAGTGACATTAGTTAAGAATTTCAAGTAAATATATGATGATTTGTAAGCGGATAGTGTTACAGAGATTGAATTTGTAGAAAAAATTTATAAAGTAAATAATATAGAAATTGATGATTGAATTATTATTTAAGTATTGGTAAACATGCTTATTTTTTACTTGTGACACATCATTTAATTTGTAAATTTTATCTACAAATTTAATCTCCATAGCATCACCCTTTGTAAGCATGGTGTTATAAGTTTTTCTTTCAAGTCTTTCCTCTTCCTCAAAGTCACATGAAGCCCCATTTTTTTGTATACCTAATAATCAAAGATTAGTTGTCATTCATTTTAAGTTTAATATTGAAGCTTGAGATTAAACTATTAAAAGCATATACATTTATTTTCCAACTTAATATCAAATCAAAAGGCGAGTCACCATGTATTCTCTTTTTATTTTAAGAAAAAATTGGAAAGAATACAATAACTTTATTTCTCGAATATCCAAAGATATGCGGCTTTTAAGCCAAAATGGTCATTAAGATTGGCATAACTCCTCACTTTAGTCATTGATAGGGAAAATTTGATAGAAGTCGTCCATGAGTTTGTCAACAGTAAATTATTTTAGTCATTATGTGAAAATTTTGTTGATATTCTTTTAGCTTTTGCATTATTGGATAAAACTTTGCAATTATTTCACGTAAACCTAAGAAATTGCCACTAGAGACTTCATAAGGTCTTTCATTTGTTCCACGAAACGTTAAATTACAGATGACAAACCATTTCACAACAACAATAATTCTAAGTATCACTTGTTTTCAATGCTGTATCTCTTTCTTGATTCTCATTTGGAATTCTTTGTCAATTGCGTGATTTTTTGTGAATTTGCTTAACATAATTTTCTATCAAATTTACAAACGTCTCATTCTTTTTGGAAAAAAAAAATTATTAAGAGATTCTCTTAAACTTTCAGAAATTTCGTTATCATTTTTTTTTCTTCATATTATTATAGAGTTGTTTCCCGTAGACATGAATTTAATAATTTGTTGCAAAAATTACTTACACACAATATAACAAAAATTTCTAATAAAAAATATAATTCGAATATATATCATATATCATAAAAAGCACTAACTGACTAACATATTATATATATATATATATATTTTTTTTTTTCAAACATATATTATATATCATAGAAAGCACTAACATATACTAAAAATCGATAAAACTGAAAGAAAAAAAAATGGGTTTGACCTGAAATTCCAGATTGTTACCGTTGCAGGTGGAATGAAAGGGACATCTGGCATCGCCACCGTGCTGGATATTCCATGTTTGAATGCAAAATGGGTGTTCCGTGTTCGACTTGAATACTGGAACTCGAGAATTTCGAAGCGGCAATTAAGACCGGAAGACGAAGAGAGGAATGTGGGTGTGCGGACTGTATCAAAATAATTTTTTTTAATCCATTTTAGGCTCTGGACAGGGACCTGTTAGTATTGGGCTTGCCGGCTTGGGTCGGCCCTGTTCGTCAGGCAATGTTTTTTAGGGGGTGTCCTATTTTCTGGTAGTGATAGTTTTTTATATTTAATTTATGGTTTTAAAATGCAGGGTGGTGCCACTTAGTATTAAGGTCAAGTGATATTCTGATAGGATCCATTCCGTAGGAATGGAGAAGAAAAGAAAAATGCAAGGAAAGTAAGAAATAAAATAACAATTCTTTTCATTCATGCATTTCCCAAATGGTGAAAGGAGGCTTATATACAACCCTAGCAGAGGAATGCCCAGATGGGAACACATCTCTATCCTCATAACCGTTGGATGAAGCCAACTACTACAAAGATAAGACAAAATACCATAAAGATATAAACCCAATAACTAGGATCCTAACATATTTATCTTCACTTGTAAGTGAGAGGTTTTAAGTTTGATTCTCGCCAAATGTGAGTTTGAACCACTTTATTGCTAGCCCATTGTGAGGCTAAACCCACTCCCTTCCCCTTAGTCCATTGTTTGGTAAGAATCGAACCTAAAACCACTCGCTTGTAAGTATCGAACCTAAAACCTCTCTTTTATAAGTAAATACAAGACTGTAGTACTAACTACTAAGCGGCCGCAGGTGAGGAATTAAATTATGGTTTTAATTCTGTGTTGAACATTCTGAGCAGTCTAAGTTCGACTAATTAAGCATTAGCATGACATAGTTGTCAAATCATCTAAACAAAACAAACATCATATGGCTATATATTTGTCTGAAATGTTCAAGTATTCATCATCTCTTTATTTACAAAGATATATCAGTCCAGTAATTTCCCAAACGCTAGCTAGCCAAAATCGATATAGTTCAAGTGAGACGATGGTGTCGAAAACTCAGCCTAAGGTGGTTCCTGTTGTAGACTTATCCGATGAAAACTTGAAGCCTGGAACAGATGCATGGCTCTTGGCATGCAAACAAGTCCAGCATGCACTAGAAGAGTACAGCTGCTTTGAAGCTGTTTACAATAAAGCTACTTTGGAAATTCACAACTCTATCTTTTCTGCGATAAAAGAACTTTGTGATCTTCCATTGGAAACTAAAATGCAGAAGGCCAGTGATAGGCCTTTCCACCACTATTTTGGCCAACTTCCACTCAATCCTCGCTATGAGACCTTGGGCATTCAAGATCCAGCATCCTTAGAAGGAGCTCAACGCTTCACAAGTATCATGTGGCCAGCAGGAAATGACCGTTTTTGGTAAGGAAAATGCTAGAGGGACTACATGTTTGTACCACATTGATGTATCATCTAATGTGCTAAGTGATGTATACATGTCACATCAATTAATGAGTTTATCTCAAGTTGGTTGTATAATTAAATCACTTATCATATGATGGGTACATCAATATGATATAACTCTATGATCTCCTTATTACTCTTTTCGGTAATTGATTACTCAGTCCAAAGTTTTCCTTTTTTATGCATGTATATATGGGCCTGTTGAGGAATGCTAAAGAGCACTCCTAGTTGCATTTGTCATAAAAATTTACGTGTTTTCAAGTTCTAGAAATGCTTTTGGAAAGACAGTTGTCAAATGATTCTTCAGGAGGTCATTCATGAAGAAGCATTTAGATTTTGAATAAACTAATGAAAACACTTTTAGGTTTCTAGCATAAAAACACTTATAAGCATAACTACTTCTAACAAAAGCAGTCTCAAACAAGTTGTATATCGCTAGACTTATGCTAGCAGATTAAATTCAGATCAAACGTTTAGTGAAGAATCAACTTCATCAATGATATGAATTTAATTTCTAACAATAGAAGCATAGTATACTATATAAACTATGGTAATTAAAAGAGCATAAATATATAAATTGCGTCTAATTAACATTGTGTTTGTTCTTTGAACTAGTGAAAGTGTTCATTCCTTCTCAAAGGTGGTGGTAGAATTGGATCAAATGGTGAAACGAATGGTGTTTGATGCTTATGGTGTGGGGAGGCTTTATGATTCTTACAAGGCATCAACCACTTACCAGCTTAGATGCATTAATTATAAATCACAACTTACGAATGAGACTACTGATGTGGGACTGATTCCTCACACGGACAAGAATTTCACATCCATACTACACCAAAATGATGTCGGTGGTCTGCAGATCAAAACAAAGGATGGCGAGTGGATTGAGGCTGCACCTTCTTCACCTTCATCATTTCTAGTGTTGGCATCCGATTTATTCATGGTGGGTCACTTTCACATACCGTGCCGTTCTAGCTTAGATTGTTGTATTGCAACTTGTTCTTTTACAAAACGAAATTCTAAACTGCTTTATTAGTTTATGGGAAAGTGGATTCAAACTTGGGTGTAAGGGGAAGAACGCAAACTGCACTAAGTAACGTAACTCACACTTTTGCTTTCTTTTTTTTTCTTTTTCTCTATTTTCATTTTGTAGGCATGGAGTAACGACCGAATATCCGCCTGTGAGCATCAAGTCGTCCTGAAAGAGAAGAAAGCAAGATATTCACTGGCATTATTCTCATATATAGGTGATGGAGTTGTGCAGGTACCTGAAGAGTTTGTTGATGACAAACACCCCTTAAAATATAAGCCATTTGGTCATTTCGATTACCTTCGTTTCTACGAAACTGATGAGGAGGCCCGGAAATCTAAGAATCCTATCAAAGCCTACTGTGGTGTTTAAGATCTCTTTTGATCTGAGAAGAGAGAGGCACCCTTACTGTTACTTTGTTGTCTTCGTTTCGTTTCTTGCTGCAGTTTCTCTACTGCACGTAATATTACGCTTTGACCGTTTCTTTGCTATTGAATAAAGAAAGTTGTGTGTGGGAAATATGTTGAATACCCACTTTGTAATGTTATGGTTATGGTTATGGTAATGTAATAATTTTCAATGAGTACAAAAATATGCAATATCACAAATAAAAGCTTTTAAGATGAACTAAAATATTTCTCTAAAGTTCTTTGAGTTTGATGGTACGTAATATTTTGTCAACATAGACACCTTATTGTTGAAACCAAAATGTTCTAACTTTTCAAGCATGTTTACAACTTTTTGGCATGAAACTTTAAACACTTTCACGCTGTCATCCTCAAGATTATCACATTCTTCTTCTTGCCTAATTACAACAATGATTTCTTCTTCAGTAAAAGCGTAGACAACTTGTTGCTCATTTGGATGATTTAGAGATATACATTAATATCCACTTGATTAGCATAGACAACGGGTATCAAGGAACAACGACTTGGAGTACAAGTGAAGAAAGTATATATGTGCAAGAAATAAAACACTTGGCGCCCAAAGAATCCTATTTAGGAAATTCAACATTCATTAAGGATAATTAAGTAAATAAATAATATTTTTAACTCCACCTGTATCAAGTAATAACCTATGTAAAGTTATAAAATTAGTATGGTCCTAACTTTATGACGTTGTAGACGTTTTATTGTACATATTTTTTAATAAAAAAATTTCATAAACAAAGAAAGAAATAATTAACCACCCACAACGTGGGTTTAAAGATTCAATAAAAAATGTAAAATTGCTATTTTGTCCCTATTTTGTTTGGGTAATTGTTCATTGTTCTTCTCTATTAAAGTGAGGGCATTGTATGAATATCGATCATATTTACCGATTCACTACAAAACTGCCGAAACCCATTGTAGATTTCAAACTTTTGAACTCTTTTGGAGAAATTTTTCTCTATTTTCAACTAAATGTAGACGAGTTGATATACCCACCCCATTGCAAATTTCTGTAATTTTTGTTGAAGCCAACCTATATCGACATCGATATGTCTATTGATATTTTCATAAATTTGCATATCGATATTTCCACATATATTAATATTTTAAACACTGCTTACAAGTTATTTTTTATTTCCTTCTAAGACCAAATTTCTTAGTTGAAACGATGCAATGAATTTGAAGGTATAAAGTTTCCCTACTCATAAAAGGAACAAAAGTAAATGTTCCCTTCCCCCAAATTATTAGTCAGATGAAATAGCAAGGTTACTTGCCAAAAACTGTAATAAGAAATCCAATAAAATAAAAACAAATACAGGAGGATAAACCCTACGCTCACAATGCAAAGATTACTTGGACCCGAGGAGATTACAGAAACTTAACTAAATTCAGTCTTAAAATTGACACAAATTGAGGTGATACATGCACGTCTACTGGCGTACCTACGCTATGCCAAATATGCTTTTAAGGGTAATATTAAGTAAATCAAATTTATATAATTAAGTTGGCCAAGAATGAAAGAAATGCAATATTGATTAATTATATCGGCCTCAAGAGAAAAACTTGGTGTCCTCGGTGACTCAGTCGATAATACATTGTTAATTTATGTGAAAGAATGCCTACGCATGTAACTTTATTGTTTGCTTTCAGTACGTAGGAAAAGAGGGAATGACTACGTGCATGGACATTTACGTATAAAAAGTGAGAGAGTTATTTTACTCGCGCGTTGTACAAGTCATCTTTTCTTTCCATCTAAGATTGTGTTTAGTAAACCACAACCTAGTGGCTCAGTGGTAAAGAACGAATTGCGATGTTTCATTCAAATTAAAAACTAGAGGTCTTTGGTTTGAAATCCGATGCTGGTGTGAAAACTAAACTTGTGGCCAGAGGGAGGCTGAAATGCCAATGTGAGTCTTCCCGGTCCCTTATGAATAACCGTGGTTTGCCATCAATTATCCTCCTTATTTAAAAAAAAAAAAAAAAGAAAAGAAAAAGAAGATTGTGTTTAGTATGCAGGAAAAGAGAGTTCCACCTCTAAAAAAAGCCCCGTATTGGAGAGGCCTAAACTTGGGAAATCGGGAGGATTTTTTTTAATAAATAGTCCAAAGAGAGGTAGGTTCTTGGAATTCTTATCTAATAAATTGACCCACATTGAGGTGATACGTGCACAAACGAAATCTAGCTCTGAAGAGATGTCTGGGGTATCTTCAGAAAACGAAGATAAAGATGAAGATGTTGATCGTGACGGAGAACATGACGTTATTTGCATCGAATCTTTGATTTACCAGAGGTATATCGGTCTTGGAGAAATTAGGTTATCATCCTTATTTTTATTACTCCATTGTTTAAAATTCTATTCATTTTCAAATTTTGATCAAGGTCTTTGGATATTAATAACATTATTAATTATTTCAATAATAAATAAAAAAATTCTAAATATATTCATTTAATTTTAAAAATGTTACAATTAGTATATTTATATTTATGACTAAATTTTTTATCTTATATTTTTAGTTTTAGTTTGTACCCATTTTTAATTTGTAATTATTTTTTAACTTGTACCAATTTTCTTTTCAGTTTTAATTTGTACCCATATATTAATTTCTTTTTGTGCCCATATTTTTTAAAGTTTATTTGTATTTGTACCCATATATATTTTTTTATTTGTACTTTTTATTTTGCTAAATGTACCCATGCTAATTATATGTACCCATTCATGTAAAACTTTTTAATCTTAAAATGTACTCATTCTTAAATATACCAATTTGTTATATGTAAAATGTACCCTTTTTTTTATATAAAATCTATTCAATTTTTTTCTAATCCATTTTTAAACTTATATGGGTACATTCTTTTTTCTTTGATTTTAAAATGTATCAATGTCAAATTTAATCGAAGAAATTTACTAATGTTATTAAGCCTAATATCTTTTTTTTGTTGTTGTGATTTTGAAGAATGTACCCATGTTTTGATACAATAATTTTTTTGGTTAATTTTAATGAATGTACCCATGTATATATATACACACACAAAATAGTATATTTATATTTTAATATTTTTAATCCCACAAATTATGTTTTTTTTATTTAAAATCTCATTTATATAAACAAGTAAAATTTCAAAATTTTAATTTAAAAAATATAGTAGCGTACATAGAAATAAATTATCACATTAATTTCAGGGACCTTGATCAAAAATTAAAAACCAACAAGGTTTCAATCAAAGAATATTCATAACTAAGGACCGCATCCAAAGTCTCCCATCTATCTTTAACCATTCTTTTAAGCGCTTCACCATCTCATCCCTTCCTTCAAATGGATCTGATAGTATCATTCACAGTTTTCTGTTTTTGAGACGAACTAACAATTTGTGCTTCTCAATAACAGGTCACTAATAGGCCAACTGAAGCAGATGGCTTTTGCTGGCCTGATCTCACTGCAGATCGGGCTGTTATGCATACTGGAGAATATCTTCCACTACATCTGCAAATTCCCATTAGGCTGTTCTCCGTACGGGAGATCAACAAAGCAAAGTTTAACAAGCTATCCAGCTTGACGTCAAGGGAATCAAGTTTTGGAGCATTAGTACAAAAGCTTGTGCTCGTCATCAACATTTTCAAACTCTAAACTTATTACGAAATCCCTCGATCAGTTCTGCCGCAAGAGGTCAACTATGTACTGGCCATCGATGTACCCTTTTTGCTTGAATCAAACTAAGCTAGAGAAATTTGGAGTAGGGATGCAAGAAAGATGACCTTTTTTTATTACGAATCAAACCGAGCCAAACTAGCTACATAAAGTTTTATTTGTAATTTTTTGCAGCAAAACTCCATCAAACAATTAACTTTGAAAATTCTGTCATGCATGTAACTGTTTAGAATTCTGTAGAGCTTACTATGACTGAAGCTGGTAGGGTGTATGTGTATCATCGGCTTTTTCGAAGACAAGTTGTAGTCAACATAATTTTTATCTTGTCGTCTAAAGGTTTTGAAAAGGTGAAAATGGACTCGTGTGCACAATGCAAAATTTTTTGTTTGGAAGATATTTGTGAAAATTTCCTACAACGTAAAAGACATAACAAGTTGATTTTCACACATTATTTTTAGTTTCTCACACTCCATTTTTATTTTAGATTATCATCTAAACTACATATTAACAAAACCATATCTTCCTTCTCTCTCTCACGTTTCTCCCCAACTTCTCTCTTTTATATAAATTTTTTATTTTATTTAAACACACATGGTATGTGGCTTCATGTAGTATTGAATAAATTGAAAACAACAGATAATATTAAACATGGAGCATATGAGAGCGTAAAAACTAATTAGGGTGCGTTATTTATTTTCCAAAAAAGCCACTTTGTACTAAATTCTAGTGATAATTTTTTTCACTTATAAGTTAGAGGTAAGTTCAATTCTCGCCAATACAAATTTGAACGAATTTATTATGATTGGACCATTTTGAAGCTTAACTTACTTCCTCATCCGTTGCTATATATAATATAGTATGTATTAGAAAAGTATTTTTCAAAGAAACCAAAAAAAACCTTAAAATTGTTATGAATTATTTTTATTTTTAATCACTTTTGCACTCAGTCAACCTGCGAAACCCCCCAAAACCGCCACTTCACAAGTCGGCGGGTCAAATGATCAAAATTCCATTCATTCCCTGTCCGAACATTTCTTCATTTGTTTTCTTCAAAAAGCCACACACAAAATCTGAGGAAAAATAAATCCAAGAAGTGGTTGATTGTCGTGTATAAATGAATACCCACACTTGAAAACCGTCGTCTTTGGTGAAAGTTGACGGCCATGGACGACGACGCCACCAGAACTGACATCCACCGCCACAAAAGCCGCAAGCGCCGCCTGAGCGCAGCTGAGGAGCGCAGCAACGATGAATTGGATCAGGAGGTCGACGTGGAGGTCTGGGAGGCGCTGAGCAAGAGCTTTATGCAGGTCCAGTCCGTACTGGATCAGAACCGCGCCTTGATCCAGCAGGCCAATGACAACCACCAGTCCAGAGCCCCCGACGACCTCACCAGAAACGTTTCCTTAATCCGCGAGATCAACTCCAATATCTCCAAAGTCATCTCGATTTACTCCGATTTGTCGGCCAATTTCTCCGGCATTGTCCACCAGCACCGCGCCGCCATAACCCCCGCCAAGAACGACAACGACGGCCGCGAGACAGGGGATCGGAAATTGGATCCCGTGAAATCGGGCGTTGAATCGCAGTGATTTCGATGACCTTGTGAGTGTTCTGTTTGTGTTTGAGAGTCTGCCTGTAAACTGTTTGATGAAATGCCTGCATTGTTGTAGACATTAGTGTTTGGTAGCGTTGTGAAATGTCGAAAACCTTTGCTTAATTCAGTGTTTGTTTGGTATGTGTTTGTTGTAAAAGGATGAAGGCTGCGGGATTGCTTGTCTTCGACCCGCAGATATTACAAGGTATTTATGTTCTCTTCTGTCGAATTTTAGCTTCTTGCACCCTTTTTTTAAAAAAAATTGTTGAAATTTTATAGTTGAAATGACATGAAATACTTGAAGCTAACGGAAGACTTGGCGCAAAACCTAGCGTTAGGATTCATACCACCGATCCCACTTAGTGGGATAAGGCTTTTTTGTTGTTGAAATTTTATAGTTGAAAATGGTATCTTCTTTGCAGCATTTAAATTCTTTTGTTATAATGTGGATTGTGCATTGCATTTCAATTGCCCTTTGTTCTATACAATTGCGCTGTTGGCAATTGAGTAGGATGGCTCCTTCACGTTATGCAACTAGTGAGGCCAAGACAAGATTGATGGGCATGAGGGTTCTCGTGTCCAAGCCAATTGGTCAGATGCTGGATTTAACTTTCCTAACCCATCGTATATAGGGATAATGATGTCGGTTTTTAACGCTCTTTGGAATGATGACCCTTCAAACATAGTTTAGTCTACAAAAAAGATTCAATTTCTTGATGTCTTACTTGTTCTTTATCCTTCAATGCTTTCTCATCTGAAATGAGTTAGCAGAATGGTATGATGATCAGTCGTAGGTTATTAGTTTTTTATATCCCTCTTGATCTAGGCTTTAAATTGAGGACGAAGACGGTTAAAATAATACCTTACATGTTGGTGCATAAGAACCCACAGATGGGTGTAGTTCTGTACTGGTGAAATTTTATTATAATGTGCTTTGAGATATTGTTCGCTTTGGTGGGATAAGTTATCGTGTCATCTATATGCTTTCAGAGTGTTGCATTGCATCTCTTTAATCTCCTTCGACCCTAATTCTCTAGGTTTTACATTGATACAACAACAACAACAAAGCCTTTTCCCACTAAGTGGGATCGGCTATATGAATCCTAGAACGCCATTGCGCTCAGTTTTGTGTCATGTCCTCCGTTAGATCCAAGTACTCTAAGTCTTTTCCTAGGGTCTCTTCCAAAGTTTTCCTAGGTCTTTCTCTACCCCTTCGGCCTTGAACCTCTATCCCGTAGTCACATCTTCGAACCGGAGCGTCAGTAGGCCTTCTTTGCACATGTCCAAACCCATTTTGTGTACGTGTTGATGCTTCACCACCCAACATTCTGTGCCATACAGCATCGCCGGCCTTATTGCCGTCCTATAAAAAATTTCCTTGAGCTTCAGTGGCTTACGACAGTCACACAACACGCCGGATGCACTCTTCCACTTCATCCATCCAGCTTGTATTTTATGGTTGAGATCTCCATCTAATTCTCCGTTCTTTTGCAAGATAGATCCTATGTAGCGAAAACGGTCGCTCTTTGGTATTACCCAAGGAGGAAAAAATCGATAATATCGGCGAAATATCGCCGATATTATCGTTTTTTTAAAGTTCCGAAATTTTTTTAACTATCCAACCTATTTTTGTCAAAATATCGCGATATTATCGATAATATCGATAATATCACGATATTTTCGAAATTATCGACAATATCGCGATATTTTATTAAAAAAATACTTAAATATGTTGAGAAAACTCAACACATAATTAACTTGATCATGGCCCAAAGGCCAAACAAGTTTTGGTTATCTCACCAGAGGAGTGTGAGTTTTATAGGAAAAATTCATTGCTCACTTCCTTGCATGGGCGATGTGGGACTCGCCCAATGGGGGAAAAAATCAAAATTTCGGCCGAAATTTTACACCCACTTTAAACGGCCATAACTTTGTCAAAACTCAACGAAATCAAGCAAGACAAAAACGAAAGTTGTAGCCCTCGAAGAGATGAAGAGAATGGTACCTCACACGATGTCTGAATCGTAGTGGTTTGGCCGGAAAATGCCTCGAAAATCACTGAGGTCGCTGAGGTCGTCGGAAACTGGGTAAGATTCAAATGAGTATAACTTTTTCAATACGCAACGAAATTGAGTGAAACAAAAAGAAAAGTTGTAGCCCTCGAAGAGACGAAGAGAATGGTACCTCACACGATGTCTGAATCGTAGTGGTTTGGCCGGAAAATTCCTCGAAAGTCACTGAGGTCGCTGAGGTCGTCGGAAACAAGGTAAGATTCAAATGAGTATAACTTTTTCAATACGCAACGAAATTGAGTGAAACAAAAAGGAAAGTTGTAGCCCTCGAAGAGAAGAAGAGAATGGTACCTCACACGACGTCTGACTCGTTGTGGTTTGGCCGGAAATTGCCTCGAAATCTACTGAGGTCGCCGGAAACTGGGTAAGATTCAAATGAGTATAACTTTTTCAATACGCAACGAAATTGAGTGAAACAAAAAGGAAAGTTGTAGCCCTCGAAGAGACGAAGAGATTGATACCTTGCACGTCAGCCAAAATTCAATTGACACACTCCTAGCTTCCAAAATTCAATACTTTTACTTTATATCAAGTTGAAAAAACATAATCGGCATCCAAATTAAAGTTTAATCTTATTCAATGTATTGATTTTCAATCGTTAATTGATATACTATAATTTGGAACTTCAACGCCTAGACGCATGCTTATGTGTAAGAAATTTAAATTGTCAAATTCGGCACATTATTCTTCATCATTTTATTCACTTCCCTTTTTTTTTTTTAATATCCTAAATAAAACCTCCAAATATTGTACTAATTAATTATATATAAATGATTATGGTGTGTTTAAACTTCTTTCATTAATTACTACATATTTTCTACACTCACAATGTTTGCCAGCTCGCTATATAATCAACTTAAATCAGTTAAATCCATCATGCAATGCATTTCCTTCCAATTTTTTGTGATAAACTAATAGATAATTGACTAAATAAACATCCTACAAAGTTTCATTAAAAATTTCCAAGTTTTTCTTACAATTTCCGTGGTTTCCATGTAATTTTTATCGATATCGATATTATCCCGATATTTCCATCGATATTTCTGTGTTTTCGGACTACCGATATTTCCGATATTACCGATATTTTCTTCCTTGGTATTACCTAATCTCCGATCCTCGCCCTAACTCATTTTGGTCTCCATTTGCACTGAACTTGCACTCCATATATTCTGTCTTTGATCGGCTTAGGCGAAGACCTTTAGATTCCACCATTTTTCTCCAAAGGTTAAGCTTCGCATTTACCCCTCCTGAGTTTCATCTATCAACCCTTTATCATTTGCGATGCAAAAGGGTAAGGACTTAAGGATTGTTGATGCACAAAATCAGTGAGGACTTTGGTACAACATAAAGTATTAAGTTATTGCTCTGGTCATTAGAGTGGATAAGTATGTAAATGGATAGAGACAGGAAAGCAAACATAAGATGTACGTGGTTCACCCAGATTGGCTACGTCCACGAAGTAGATGAGTTTGCATTAATTGTGAAGGGTTTACACAAGTACATAGGTTCAAGCTTTCCTTTAGTGGGTACAAATGAATGATTTAGTACAAATGACATTAGGAAATATTGTGGGAGAATGATCTTGTAATCACGAAACTTCTAAGTACCGAAGTGTGGTATCATTTTCACTTGCCTTATCTGTCTCATAGGTAGATGTGGCATCTTATCTGAAATTACTCTTCCTCCATCCAGGGGTGGTAACTTTAACTGGTGGAGATGCACAAGGTAATGTATCAATTTTACTTGAAGCTTATTTGTAGCGTCAGGCTTGGTCAAGCGCGATACAAACCATGTAGTAGGAGTCCCCCAAGTCGCCGAGCTAGGGGATCTGCTGAAAGAGGTGACAGACAAGGTAAGCAATCATAGCTCCAAGCAATTAGTCCCAGATCAGAAGTTTGATTTCGAGTTCCGGCTGATTGTTCTCATTCTCCCTATCTTGCAGGCAGCATGAAGGATAAAGAAAAGAAAAGGAGAATAGATGATATGAGATACTTTTGCTTTTGAAGAAGTAACTTTCCACAAACTTATTCTTGAACTGGGCTGGAGGGTTTTCTGGTTTCCTCCAGAGTATAAGGCCGACTGAAGAATTTAAGGGTCAAAACAAGTCCATCAAATCTAGAGTACGTTCGACCCTGCTGATATGGGATACTTTTGCTGTTAACAAAGTAGTGGATGTATCGGCACGTGTTCTGTTACGCTTGTCTCCACATGCTTGTATCCTTCTCACTTTCCCTATCGGCTCCTCAGGCAGATGTGGTATCTTCTCTGGAAGCATAAGATGTTGAAGATGAGTACTCGAGAGCAATGCCAGGTAAGTAATCAGGTAAGGGGTTCCAGGCAGTCAGTTCCTGACTGGAAGCTTGATTCCAAGTGCTGACTGATTGCTCTCTTTCTCCTTGTCTTGCAGGTAAGAACAAGGCCAAAGGAAAAGACAGGGAAAAAACATGATATGGGATACTCTTGCTTTTAACACTGATGATATGAGATATTCTTGCTCTGGTGTAGCTTGTTTGTAGATGTATTATCGGGGGGAAAGAAAGCTGAGTATTTCGAGAGGCTTCGTTGGGAGTGCCCTCTCAGATATGAGGAAATGTTGAGCATTTTTGCAGGTCTGCCTGTCCGTTGAGGATGGAGGTCGACATATATAGGAGTCTCCCTAACAACAAGTAGTAATGCTATTCCTTTACCCTGCTTAGTCATAGCATGGTAGTGGGAGCTGCCAGCTTCACGTGTGTCAGAGCACTTTGAAAAAGTGGTCTGTTGTATCTGGAAAGCTGATGTTGCGTGTGAAGATTACAGACAGGCTTTATCCAAGGAGATCTGGCTCTCGAAGTTGAGAAAATGATGCATTTTCGGTTTTCGAACAAGCAATCCTGTCGGGGATCTGTCTCTCGAGATTCGGAGAACGGTGCCTCTTCGATTTTTGAGAGAGCAATCCTGCTGGGAGTCTGGCTCTCGAGATTCGGAGAGCGGTGTCTCTTCGATTTTTGAGAAAGTAATCATGTTGGGAGTCTGGCTCTCGAGATTCGGAGGACGGTGCCTCTTCGATTTTGGAGCAAGCAATCTTGATTGGAGTGTTTTATCGAATGTGAGTAAAGGTAGGGCATGTTTGCTAGTCTACCTTGCCATGGAGCACAGAGGTTGACACACAAGGACTTTCCAATTATCTGTTCCTTTACCCTTGTGGGTAATAATATGATAGCTAGACCTTCAAAATTTCTGTGTCTAAAACTTTGTTAGTGATGTTTCTTTGCTATTCTTTTACCCTTCTTGGTCATAGCGATGTAGTGGGAGCTAC
This sequence comes from Malus domestica, assembly GCF_042453785.1. NCBI lineage: Eukaryota > Viridiplantae > Streptophyta > Magnoliopsida > Rosales > Rosaceae > Malus > Malus domestica. Next base: position 6,128,927 of record NC_091671.1, on the reverse strand, counting down.
AAGCTTCACGTGTCTAAACTTTGTCAAAGATCTTTGGCAAAGTTATCTGTGGTACCCATGAGTTGATGATGCATGTGAAAAGTGGATGATTGAACAGTAAGATTCACGTGCTTTCTATTTCACCAGAATGCCCGTAATTTCAGCAAAGCTGAGTGTGCATGTGACAGATGTTGACAAGGCTGAAAAAAGCAGGTGCCTCTTCGATTTCTGAGATCGGCCCTCGTGGTCTATGAGCAATCCAGCTTTTGAGAAAGCAAGCGCCTCTTCGATTTCTGAGATCGGTCTTCGTGGTCTTTGAGCAGCCCAGCTTTTGAGAAAGCAAACGCCTCTTCGATTTATGAGATCGGCCCTCGTGGTCTCTGAGCAGCCCAGCTTTTGAGAAAGCAAACGCCTCTTCGATTTCTGGGCAGACGCCTCTTCGATTTCTGAAGCTCAGTCGAGTGCATATTTTTATAGAGGCTGACATTAAGTTTCAAAGCACACTTGAATCTTCACCAGTAGAAGCTCCTTTCTTGCACTTCTAAGATCTTGATTTGTCCGACCTCTTCTCTCTTCAACACCTTTGAAAATGTCTGGCCCATCCGACCGTCGTTTTGACTTGAACCTTGTTGAAGAGGCAGCCACGCCTTCTCCAGATAACATATGACGCCCATCCTTCTTATCCCCTACTGGTCCTCTTACCGTTGGGGATTCCGTGATGAAGAATGATATGACCGCTGCGGTGGTGGCCATGAACCTTCTCACTCCCAAAGATAACAGACTACTTTCCAAACGGTCTGATGAATTGGCTGTTAAGGATTCTCTGGCTCTAAGTGTTCAGTGTGCAGGTTCTGTGTCTAATATGGCCCAACGCCTATTTGCTCGAACTCGCCAAGTTGAATCATTGGCGGCTGAAGTGATGAGTCTCAAACAGGATATTAGAGGGCTCAAGCATGAGAATAAACAGTTGCACTGACTCGCACATAACTATGCTACAAACATGAAGAGGAAGCTTGACCAGATGAATGAATCGGATGGTCAAGTTTTACTTGATCATTAGCGGTTTGTGGGTTTGTTCCAAAGGCATTTATTGCCTTCGTCTTCTGGGGCTGTACCGCATAATGAAGCTCCAAATGATCAACCTCCGATGCCTCATCCTTCTAGGGTTTTGTCCAGTACTGAGGCTCCGAATGATCCCCCTCTGGTGCCTTCTCTTTCTGGGGCTCTACCGACTGCTGAGACTTCTCCTAAGCAACCTTTGTGAAGGCTCCCTCTTGTTTGTTTATTTTGACTCATGATTATGTGCCGATAAGCTTGGTCAGCGAAGGTGATGAGTCGCTTTTGAAGGATGAAGATTTACTTTTTGACAACGGTGAAGATATGTTTTTTGACCTGGACGATTTGTTCGCACCGTTAGACTGTGAATCTGCATGGTCACAAAAGAAGCTGCTTCAGATTGACGAAGCTCAAGTGCCTTTACCGTTGGATGGGATGAATTGTTGGGATGACTGTTTGTGGATGGGCAGTTGTGTTCAATGATCAGTAGAGGAAACGTATAGGTGACGATGAGCTGTCTAATTTCGACGGCGAGAGATTGTAATTTCTTTTTTAGTCTATATAAAGATGTTTATATATAAGATGTAATTGTGATCACTACGGCTGTTTAACTTCGACGGCTGGAGATTGTAATTTCTTCTGTAGTTTATATAACATAAGATGTTTCTTTGATTTCTTCTCGTTATTGAGTTAATTCCTGAGTAAATTCGTTATGATTGGTTAAGCACAGATGCTCATTAGCATTACAATGAAAGAATCCATGGCGGTAAATATTCCGCCAGAGCCAATAAAAGATCGACCACGATGTTTGTTCGGAAAAGTTTAATCACATAAATGTAGAATCCAAAGGACAAATAAGAGAGATTGCATAATTATGAAGAGCATAATGAAATCATTATATTCCCTACAACATTCGAAGACGTCTCATTAACAAGACCACCATGTCGCTTGAGACAATCCATGTCGTTGCACCAAGGCACATCTGTTCTTGCAGCATTCAAGACATCCAGGCACATCTGTTGTTGCACCATGTCGATAAGACTACTAACGATTTTCTTAATCTTGTTTTGGTTACTTTTCGCGTATAAGGAATAGGGACGAATCAACGGTTATCACAGTGCTGGGCAGATATCTGTAGATAGTAGAGTAAGTTATGACTGGTGCAACAACAGACGGTGGTCAGATTAGGATAGTCGATTTCAGAAAGTCCATGGAAGGTAAACTTGAAACTTCAATCCCAAGCAACCCTCAAAGGACATTAGCATCGACATGGTGCAACAACAGATGTGCCTGGATGTCTTGAATGCTGCAAGAACAGATGTGCCTTGGTGCAACGACATGGATTGTCTCAAGCGACATGGTGGTCCTGTTAATGAGACGTCTTCGAATGTTGTAGGGAATATAATGATTTCATTATGCTCTTCATAATTATGCAATCTCTCTTATTTGTCCTTTGGATTCTACATTTATGTGATTAAACTTTTCCGAACAAACATTGTGGTCGATCTTTTATTGGCTCTGGCGGAATATTTACCGCCATGGATTCTTTCATTGTAATGCTAATGAGCATCTGTGCTTAACCAATCATAACGAATTTACTCAGGAATTAACTCAATAACGAGAAGAAATCAAAGAAACATCTTATGTTATATAAACTACAGAAGAAATTACAATCTCCAGCCGTCGAAGTTAAACAGCCGTAGTGATCACAATTACATCTTATATATAAACATCTTTATATAGACTAAAAAAGAAATTACAATCTCTCGCCGTCGAAATTAGACAGCTCATCGTCACCTATACGTTTCCTCTACTGATCATTGAACACAACTGCCCATCCACAAACAGTCATCCCAACAATTCATCCCATCCAACGGTAAAGGCACTTGAGCTTCGTCAATCTGAAGCAGCTTCTCTTGTGACCATGCAGATTCACAGTCTAACGGTGCGAACAAATAGTTCAGGTCAAAAAACATATCTTCACCATTGTCAAAAAGTAAATCTTCATCCTTCAAAAGCGACTCATCACCTTCGCTGACCAAGCTTATCGGCACATAATCATGGTCGGAAAAATTTGCAGGCATTGTACTACTGTCAAAATTTGCAGGCATTGTACTACTGTCAATGTTGCTTATGCACTGCTGATCATGATTAATAGCGTCACTAATCATCTTGTAATTGCTTTCATCGAGGGGCAGGACAGGAGCACTGCTAGTACTAGGGCAGTTTTGTAGTTCCTCAATGGTATGGGTGATCACGCTAGTAGTATTTGGTGATCGCACTTCGTTTCTTGCCTTTGTTTTCGCCGGCTTCTTGCTCTCTTCTTTTGTTGCTCTCTTTTTCGCCGGCTTCTCCTTGACTTCTTTTCTTGCTCTCATTTTTGCCGGCTGCTGGTTCACTTGTTGGGTTGAATTCGAATTATTCTTCTTGTTTTTCGTTCCTCGAATTCTTTTTAAGTCGGCAGAGAACCACCTTCCCAATTTCGTGATCGGAATCATCAGCGCAACCAACTACACTGGGAAGAATGCTACTCTTCCAAGAGCCAGTCACCGTCATGCTCGCATCCTTCCTTCTCATACCGCAAATTCCTCTTTTTCCCAATAGCTTTTTCATTCTGCAAATTCTTTACCGGCTTTGAATTGGATTGGCTCCACGTACCTCCGGCGTCAATTTCACGTTTGATGCGTGCCTGGCTTCTAGGCTTGAGTTGGCAGAAGAAGTACAAATCTTGATCTTGAAGTCCCGGTCCGCCGAAATTCTCCCAAACCACCCACGGTGGAGTCTTGCCGAAGAGGTCGAACTCGTAGATTAAATTCTCGCAGTACTCTCTGCGGAGGACTCTGTTGTAAGGGAAGAAACTGATCAATTCCTGATCGGTCGGATGAAACCGAAAACCCAGCGGCATTCCGTTAGAACCCAGCAGCTGATTTTCATAAAAACCCAGCGGCACAATACCACCATAACCCTCCTCCTCCATTGTTAAGACCTCGTTAGGGTTTCTCTCTGTTGTTTCAGACACTTTATTTTGGTGCGATATCGTATGAGATCTTTCCTTACCGGGGTAGGTGATTATATACTTTTTCTCCCCAAGTCTCTGCCGTTTGATCTAATCTCATCTACGGCTGGGCGAGTTTCACGTAAGTAGCCGTTGGGTGTGCAAAAGATTCTGAAATATCCTACAGTGGATAGGAAAAGTATATACATTTTGTCCCGAGTTGTTCGCGGAGCACCGCCGCTGTGCCGCCACTGGAAGTCGGAAACCGTGTTGGATAAAATCACTGTTTGTGTGCTTCAACTTTGAACTCGGAAGAGCCTACGCTTTGGAGTTCTTGTAAGTGTTCTGGGCAATCCTGACCCGTTGGATCTAATCCCATCCCACGGTGGATGAGTGTGTTTTAATTATCCTAATGGAAATTGGAAAAGGGTACTAAAGGAAGTTTCAAATTATCGTATTTTAACCTGAAAAAAAAATAGGAGTCGTGATTTTCTTCTTTTTCTTATTAGCGGCTGCACGGCGGCCTTTGGTGTTTGACACCGAAGTCAGCGTTCAATATTGGAATTTTGTACCGTTAAAATAATTCAAATGAAGCCCTCGCTCTCACAGTGCTGGGAAGATATCTGTAGATAGTAGAGTAGGTTATGCCGGTCACTAGCACTGATTCTTTAGCAAGTACATGGAAATACAGGTGTAAGATGTGTTTCACGCGTCTTCAATTGGGATTGCTTTGGATCAGATAGACTCAAAACTATCGTTTGACCAAAAAAAAACAAAAAAACAAAAAAAACAATGCAGGTCATGATGATGACGGGATCGTTATACATTGTTAGATTAACACTCAGTGGTGCAACGACAAATGTGCCTGGATGTCTGAGTGCTGCATGAATAGATGTACCATAGTATTTTGCGAACCCACTTTGTTTCTTGCCTTTGTTTTTGCTGGCTTCTCTTTGACTTCTTTTCTTGCTCTCTTTTTCGCCGGCTTCTCCATGACTTCTTTCCTTGCTCTCACCACCTTCAAAAGCGACTCACCACCTTTACCGCCATATTTTTTGAGACATTTTGTTTAAACTTGAAACAAGACATTAACAGTTTGCCACATTTTTTGAGAGCGAAAACAAATGCAATCATGTCACAAATGGTCAAGTCTTAATTTAGATATATCTAAATTAAAACGTAATAACATACTTGAGTTATATATTACGACAAAGTGATATCTATGCAACATTGTAACAATTATGGCCAATAGTTTGTCTAAACTATATGATTTATGCGTGAATTGGTAAATTTACGTGACGATGCTACAACCACATCGAAAAATTTATGCTTGACTTATTAGGTCTGTTAGTGAATTAGGACTTTATAAATGATATGTTTAGCATAAATGGCATATACACTATGAGATAATTCATTCTCAACATGCGTGAATATTCGGCTTCTCCATGACTTCTTTCCTTGCTCTCACCACCTTCAAAAGCGACTCACCACCTTTTCCGAACAAACGTGTGACCGATCTTTTATTGGCTCCGACAGAATATTTACCGCCATGGATTCGTTCAGTACTGTAATGCCAATGAGTTCGTGTGCTTAACCAATCAATTACACGTTCATCATTATAAAGAATTTACTCAGGAATTAACTCAATAACAAGAAATCAAAGAAACATCTTATATTATATAAACTACGAAAGAAATTACAATCTCTAGCAATCGAAATTAGACAGCCGCAGCCGTAGTCACAATTACATCTTATATATAAACACCTTTAGATAGACTTAAAAAGAAATTACAATCTCTCGCCGTCGAAGTTTGATAGAACGTCTCCTCTACTGATCACTGAACACAATTGCCCATCCACAAACAATCGTTCCAACATGTCATCCCATCCAACGGCAAAGGCACTTGAGTTTCGTCAATCTGAGGCAGCTTCTCTTGTGACCATGCAGATCCACAGTCTAATGGTGCGAACAAATCGTCGAGGTCAAAAAACATTTCTTCACCGCTCTCAATAAGAAAGTCTTCATCCTTCAAAAGCGACTCACCACCTTCGCCGACCAAGCTTCTCGAGACATAATCATGATCAGAAAAACTTGCAGGCATCGTACTACCGTCAATGTTGCTTATGCACTGCTGATCATGATCAATAGCGTCACTAATCATCTTGTAATTGCTTTCATCGAAGGGCTGGACAGGAGCACTGCTAGTACCAGGGCAGTTTTGTAGTTCCTCAATGGTATGGGTGATCACGCTAGTAGTATTTTGCGAACCCACTTTGTTTCTTGCCTTTGTTTTTGCTGGCTTCTCTTTGACTTCTTTTCTTGCTCTCTTTTTCGCCGGCTTCTCCATGACTTCTTTCCTTGCTCTCTTTTTTGCCGGCTGCTTGTTCACTTGTTGGGTTGAATTCGAACAATTCTTCTTGTTTCCGCTCCTAGAATTCTTTTTAATTCGGCAGAGAACTACCTTCCCAATTTCGTGATCGGAGTCATCAGCGCAACCAAACACACTAGGAAGAATGCTGTACTCTTCCAAGAGCCAGTCACCGTCATGCTCACACCCTTCTTTCTCATACCGCAAATTCCTCTTTTTCCCAATAGCTTTTTCATTCTCCAAATCCTTAACCGGCTTTGAATTGGATTCGCTCCACGTACCTCCGGCGTCAATTTCACGTTTGATGCGCGCCTGGCTTCTAGCCGTGAGTTGGCAGAAGAAGTACAAATCTTGATCTTCAAGTCCCGGTCCGCCGAAATTCTCCCAAACCACCCACGGTGGAGTCTTGCCGAAGAGGTCGAACTCGTATATTAAATTCTCGCAGTAGTCTCTGTGGAGGACTCTGTTGTAAAGGAAGAAACTGATCAATTCCTGATCGGTCGGATGAAACCGAAAACCCAGCGGCATTCCGTTAGAACCCAGCAGCTGATTTTCATAAAAACCCAGCGGCACAATACCACCATAACCCTCCTTCTCCATTGTCAAGACCTCGTTAGGGTTTCTCTCAGTTGTTTCGGACACTATGTTGGTGCGAAATCGTATGAGATCTTTCCTTACCGGGGTAGGTGATTATATACTTTTTCTCCCCAAGTCTCTGCCGTTTGATTAAATCTCATCTACGGCTGGGCGAGTTTCACGTAAGTAGCCGTTGGGTGTGCAAAAGATTCTGAAATATCCTACAGTGGATAGGAAAAGTATATACATTTTGTCCCGGTTTGTTCGCGGAGCACCGCCGCTGTGCCGCCACTGGAAGTCGGAAACCGTGTTGGATAAAATCACTATTTGTGTGTTTCAACCTTGAACTCGGGAAGAGCCTACGCTTGAGTACTTATAAGTGTTCTGGGCAATCCTGACCCGTTGGATCTAATCCCATCCCACGGTGGATGAGTGTGTTTTAATTATCCCAACGGAATATACAAAAGGGTAAAAGGAAATTTCAATGTTGGAAGTTATATTTTAGTGCAATAGCCAAATTTGTTGTGTCGCCAATAATTTTTAAAGGAAATTTTATTTAAACTCATTTAACTTTTTTTTACACCCAACTTAAATTCAATATTGGAAATTAATAATAAAATCAAATTTATCAATAAATCCAAACACTATAATTAAACATCACTCTTTGTTCTTAAAGTATAATCCTCCGGTTGGAATGCTGCCTGTGGCAGCAGGTAGAGATCCACTTTGTTAACGAGTTTGTTGTCTAATGCCCAGTTAAAAGCAGGTTGATCATTTACTTTTTTCTCTCTGGACCATGGTTGATCTTTAAGTTCATTGATCCACTTCTTAATAACCATCTTTAAGTTCCTACAGGTAACAATTGAATTACCAGCTTTTGTGTTGTGGAAAACCATGCAAAGAACTTAGGTCTAAACAAATCAAATTTAGCTTCTAAAAATCAAATGGGTGTAAAAATAAATCCACATATTGAATTGGGTTTATGGGGTATATTAAGTATTAAATTTGGGTTTAAATAGATATTAATAATTTAGTTAAAAATCAAATGGGTGCAAAGAGTAAGTTAGGTGTAGAAATAGGTTAGATGGGTTTAAATAAAATTTCTCAAATTTTAATTAATGGACCAAACTACAATTTAGAAGTGGAAAAAAATATAGAAAATTACCGGACCAACCAAAGCCGTACCAAAATATTGAAAAAGGACCAAACTGAAAGTACAGAAAAATTCGGTACCCAAACCCGAACAGATACCGAAATTTTTAGTACATGATTCGATATGAAATATTAGTTTTTTTTTTCGGTAAGACCGTAAACCAAAATAAAATATGTATAATATTTATAATTTATTTTTTAAATATAATTTAAAATTATTACATCCGTCGAATTTGGTTGAGATTTAATCTCAATCGTTGAATTCAAATGAAGCCCTCTCTTGACCTCACCTCACTTTGCTCTCTCATCCTCCGCTGATTTTTCTCAATCTCTCTCCTCCTCCATATTTTCCATCTTCGAATCCGACCATACCACACACCCACATCACACTAGTGAGTTATCGACTCTTTCTCTCAATTGAACTGACTCATTCTCTCTCTCGATTGACCTCTCTAAGCTCACTCACCCACTCACTCACAGATTCACTCTCCCTTTCTCTACGACTCTCTCACAAGACTCTCACTCGATCGAAAAATTAAAAAAAAAATTCTAGAATACAAAGTTCGGATAAAAAAAATTTCTAGAATACAAAAGTTTGGAAAAACTGAAATTTTGGTTTGGTTGTAATTTTTCAAAATCTCATCCCGAAGTTTGGAAAACCTTCGGGGATCCTTGTTAAGACTCGGTACTAGCAACATTAGGAAGAACTGCATTCTTCTAAATACCGTCCACCTTGATGCTCACACACCATTTGTTATCATGCAGAAAACAGCCCATAGAGCTTCCTTTCTTCACATCCTCAACCCGGTTGAAGATGTGAAGACAACCTTCTTTGTAGGCGACGTCACTCCAAGTACCCTTGAACTCAATCTTGTGACTATACGCAAAACATCCGAGCTAATTAAATGTTGAATTAGTGGCCAAGTGGCCAACTTTTGATTAAACAAATCAAAAAGAAAAAAAAAAAGACAACTTGATTATGTCCCTTCCATGTTTTGGGGAGGAAAACATGGAACCTTGTCTAAAGTCCTTTTGTTTTTTCTTTGGCTCATGTGAAAAGCCACGAGAAGGCTAGGTTATGAATGAGGGCAGCTGCTGCCCTTTTGTTTTAAGTGAGCAGAAAAACAGAGAGCAGCAGAGAAGAAAAGGGAGAGAAAGAAGGTGACACGCCCCGATCCCGATATTTCCCCGAATACCAGGATAGGCACGTGCTGGCCGACACCCTCGGGTGACGAAAGCCATTTATTTAGTGCAAATGTTGAAAACAAGGAATAATTAAGACTTATAACTATAAAAGACTAATGAATATGTATTTAAGGAACGTGTTCAGAGCATACGGCTAACTAGAATACTAAAAGAAATAATATAAAATTGAATGAATAAAAGAATGGGTCCTACACCAAGAAGACTCGAAGATGCCGATATGGAAGTGCCTGAATGCCGGGATTGTATGCCTCGATTCTATGTCCTGAAGGGGGCGCAAAACAAACATGAGTGGACCAAGTTGGTATATATATAACAAAACAGTTATCAACATACTAACCCCCAGGTTTTATGAAAACACAGATATAATGTTAAACATAGGTTTTCCGAAACCTAGCATGCTGTGCAATGTCTCAAATCATAACTTGTATATATAGTAATCACTAGTGAATTGTCCGATAACCCCAGGCCCCATGCCGGCTCCCCGTCTCTGAGCAGACAGTCAGAGGAAAATACACTTCAGGCCCCATGCCGGCTCCCCGTCCCTGGTCTTAAATGCCAGAGGAAACACCCTCCAGGCCCTATGCCAACACCAAACCGTCGCCCGGGACGGACCGGAATCTATCCCTACGTCCCGTAGCGGAAAGGACCACTAGGTAAGTACAAAACCATTGAACATATATATATTGAAAAACAACTTCATAGTATAAAGTCATCCATCATCTATACTATAAAGAGGTGTTCGAAACATGTTCTAAATATCATATCGTCATCCATCAGATATTCTATAAGAACACGGGTTATAGGAAAAATAGTAATAATTCAAAGTAGCCTCAGCAAGCATGTTATCTCACAAAACGTTTCATAAAACGTAATCATCAAATCATGCTTTTCATGTATGCATTTCTACTATAAAACATGCATTTTAGAAGGGGTCCACTCACAGTACTTCGCCGTCGAAAAGTCACGCAGCTAGCAAAGACAGAAACGCCACTATAATTGCCCCTAAGCACATAAAGGGGTCTAATTAATAAAACTCTATTTTAACAATTGAATTTGGGAAAACAGACGTCAAATTACCCTAAGAAGAGTCCCGGACGAAAACCCGAAAAGTAAACCCTAAAGTCAACGTTGACCGGGGGTCAACGGTCAAATTAGGTCTAACGGGTTTTAGGCTTGAAATCTGGATTAAGGTTTAGGGTTTTAGGACTTGGGTTAGGGTTAGGTTAAGGGCTAAAAGGGTTTGGGTTTTAAAAGGGAAATGAGTTTGGATTTAGGGCTTTCACAAATGAGGCCCAAGGCCTTTTAAACAAATAATAACAATATACTAAAAACAAAATAAAATAAAAGGAGGTTGGGTTGGGTTTCTAGGTAAAGGGGTTTAGGTTGGTTTTGGGTTGGGCTCGGCAGAAAGGCCCAAAGGCCTTGGGTTGGTGGGTCGCCGGATTCAAAGGGAGGAGAAGGCCGGAATTCGGCCGGAAAAATACCCAACTTTAAACGGCCATAACTTTGTCAAAACTCAACGAAATCAAGCGAGACAAAAACGAAAGTTGTATCCCTTGAAGAGACGAAGAGAATGGTACCTGACACGACATCTAACTCGCCGTGGTTTGTCCGGAAAACGCCTCGAAAGCCGTCGGACTCGCCGGAAACTGGGTAAGATTCAAATGGATATAACTTCTTCAATACTCAACGAAATTAGGTGAAACAAAAATGAAAGTTGTAGTACTCAGCGAGACGAAGAGATTGATACCTTGCACGCCGGTCAACTCGCCGTGGTTTAGCCGGAACCCGAGTTCGTTTTCGTCCTAAAACCTCAAAAAATCACGAATAAAACTCAGTTAAAACCCATTCCAGTAGATTATAGGACGAAAAAGGGAAGGTTTGGAGCTTACCTCACCGGAAAAATATAAAATTTCACCGGAGTTCCTTTTTCCGGTTTTCTTGGGTTTGCTGCACGGGACAGAGGGAGAGAGAAGAACGAGATGGTGATGGACTTCCTCGCGCGGGGAGATGGGTGCGTGCGTGCGTGCTGCTGCGGTGCAGAGAAGAGGGAGAGAAGAGATATGAGAGAGAGCCGAGAGGGAGAGAGACAGGACAGACAAGAAACAGAAAAGAAGAAGAAAGAAGAAGGGAGTTCACCGGGGGGTGTTAACAAACCAACTGTATGGAAGAAACTTAGAGAAGAAGATATCGAACACAGAGAAATAGAGAGAGAAAGTAGAGAGGGAAAAATAATCTTGTTATTTCTTTTTTTCCTTATGTTTTTTACAACACTCAACTCTTATAAATACAACACACCTTATGACTACCATTCACAACTCTAATACAATTATGACACATGGCATAGCTATATCCTAACATAGCTATATTCTAACATTCCCCCTCAAGCTTATGCTAGGAAGAACCAAGCATAAGATTGTTACAATGGGAGCTAAATAGAGGAGAACATAAGCCCTTGGTAAAGATGTCAGCATGCTGCTCGGAGGATGCAACAAACTGCAGAACAATGGAACCTCGTTGAACACGTTCTCGAACAAAATGGCAATCGATTTCAATGTGTTTAGCTTTAGAATGTAAGACCGGATTGGTTGCCAGTGCCATAGCAGAAATATTGTCACAGTGGAGAAGAGGAACTGCGGAACAGGGAAGATGCAAGTCCCTTAGTATTTGTTGTAGCCAAACCACCTCAGCAGTGGTTGTCGCCATAGCACGATACTCAGCCTCGGTAGATGAACGACTAACCGCGTGCTGCTTCTTAGAACTCCAAGACACAGGATTATTACCGAGGAATACTACAAAACCTGTGGTGGATCTCCTATCATTAGGATCCCCAGCCCAATCAGCATCCGAATATGCTTTAATATCCATATTTCCTGGTTGAAAACACAAGCCAAGGGTCATGGACCCTCGAAGGTACCGCAAGATGCGTTTAACAGCAATGAAATGACTGTCCAGAGGTGAGTGCATGAATTGACAAACTTGATTGACGGAGTAGGCAATATCCGGTCTTGTAAATGTCAAATATTGGAGAGCACCAACAATGCTGCGATAGAGACCCGGATCATGAAACTGAGGACTACCATGATTCAGCAGCTTCTGATTGGGATGACACGGAGTGATACACGGTTTGCAATCCAGCATGTGTGTCTTAGTAAAAAGATCAGTAACATACTTGGTTTGATGCACCAGGAAACCTGTAGGTCGATAATCAATCTGAAGACCAAGGAAATAGTGTAAAATCCCGAGGTCTTTCATATCAAACTCAGCTGTTAACTGATCTATGACAGCTTGAATTTAAGAATCACAATCACCACTGAGAATTATATCATCCACATATAATAACAGTACAACAATAGACTGACCATTCTGCTTCACATATAATGATGGATCAGCATATGAGGGTTTAAAACCCAAGGTAAGAAGAAACCTGGAAAATCGATCATTCCAAGCTCGAGGAGCTTGTTTAAGACCATAGAGAGACCGGTCCAATTTGCACACAAACCCAGGATGAGCAGGATCAACGAAGCCTTGCGGCTAAGACATATACACCTCTTCATCAAGAAAACCATGAAGAAATGCATTCTTAACATCTAACTGTTTTAATTGCCAACGCTTTGTAGCAGCTAGAGACAACAGAAGTCTCACTGTGGTTGGCTTGACAACAGGACTGAAAGTTTCGTGATAGTCAAGACCGGCTTCTTGGGAAAAACCCTTAGCCACCAACCTGGCCTTGTATCTAGCAACCGAACCATCCGGATTACTTTTGATCTTATATATCCATTTACAGCCAACCAAATTCTTGTTAGGTGGAAGAGGAACTAATCTCCAGGTTTTCTGCTTCACAAGAGCAGCCATTTCATCCTCCATAGCTTGTCTCCACTCAGAGGTCTGAATAGCAACCTTGAAAGACTGTGGCTCAGTGATAGAAGAAGATTGTACCTGAGCAAGAAGAGCCTTCTTTTTGAAGATACCAGATTTCGACCTGGTTTGCATTGGATGTGTATTGATTTGAGGCACTGGAACATGATGCAGTGCTTGAACTTGAGAAGTAGTAACATCAGGATGAATATCAGCATGCTCCACAGACGGTGGAATTGTGGCTTCAGTAGGTACGCAGGGAGAAGAGACAAGATCACCAGGTATGGAGTAAGATGATTGAGTAATAGAAGGAGACGCTGTGGTAGAGGAAGAAGAAGAAGGAAATGGACGACGGGGAAAAGGAATGGAAAGAACAGGTGTATGTTGAAATGTATTTGGGTGAGGTATAATCGACGGTGTCAATGATGGTGAACTAGAAACAGAACCTGGTAAGCTAGGAAATGTATCTTCATCAAAAACAACATGCCTAGAGACAATTAGTTTATGGTCTTGGATAGCATAGCAAATATATCCTTTGTACTGAGATGCATAACCCAAAAATATGCACTGTGTAGTTTTTTGCTCCAGCTTGTTGTGTCTATAGGGTTTTAAAGTAGGGTAACATGCACAACCAAAGACTCTTAAACGATCAAGCCTAGGTGGAGAGTGATATAACTTTTCGAATGGGGAATGCATATGTAAAACAGGTGTAGGCATTCGATTGATAAGAAAGGTAGCTGTGGCACAAGCATGAAACCAAAACTGTGAAGGAAGAGAGGCTTTTTGTAGTAAAGTAAGGGCAGTTTCAACTATGTGACGATTTTTTCTCTCAACCAACCCATTTTGTTCAGGAGTATAGGGACAAGACTTTTGATGCAAAATACCCTTGGTTAGAAGAAACTTTTGAAAAAAGAGATCCAACAAACTCTCCACCACCATCACTTTGTAAGACTTTGATAGTAACAGAAAATGAATTGTGAATGAAAGCATGAAACTGAATAAAGGTTTCACAAACTGCAGCTTTATTCATGATTGGAAAAATCCATGTATATCTGGTACATTCATCAATGAAAGACACATAGTACCTATAACCCTCTATAGACATGATAGGTGCAGGACCCCACACATCGGTGTGAATGACTTCAAATGGTACAGTGGACTTAGATGCTGCTAATGGAAATGGTAATTTGGTAAACTTGCCTTGTAGGCAAGAGGTACATGATTGAGGAACATAATGACAACTAAAAGAAATATTGGCCTTACTAAGAGCAGACTGAATTACAGAATTGGTGGGATGGCCCAATCTGCAATGCCACAGGGTAGTATTAACTTTCTGGCCAAGATAAGCAGCAGGTTTGAGTTGAGGTTGTTTGAGCAAAGGAAGTGGGTAAACAGCATTGTTAGTCAGTTCTTGGAAGAGAACCTGGTTGGTGACCTTGTCCTGTATACACACAGAAAACTCATCAACAATGCATCGACAATTATTGTCCTTACGTAATTGATGCATGGAAAGTAAATGTTGAGATAATTGAGGAACATGAAGCACTGTTTTTAACTGAAGTTTATGAGAATGAGTAATAAGAGAAGACTGTCCAATATGTGAAATGTGTAAACCTTCACCATTAGCCCCAGTTACAGTTTCAGTGGACGGATATGGGGTAGGAGCTTGTAGACATGATAGATCAGATGTCATATGATTGGTAGCACCAGAATCAAGCAGCCAATACTCTTGCGGAGGGGCAGAAGGGGAGAAATTGGTTCGTGCAGTGAAAGCAACAGGAGATGGAGCTTGTTGTTGTGACATGTTCTGATGCTGCACATACGATGGATTCATTTGTTGAACCGGAACATGAGCTTGAAATTGTTGAGACTGATATTGTGGAACAGGAGCAGGAGCCTGAAACTGGTGAGACGGATACATAGGCTGAGACATGGGCATAGTAGAAGTACCCCTGTCGAAACATGTAGCTGCAGTGTGACTAACCCTATTGCAGATTTGGCACCCACGCTGAAAACAATGGAGTGCAGAGTGTCCCTTTTTATCACAAATTTGACAGACCAACATAGGATTATAAGATTGTGGAGTTGGAAAACTAGATTGTGATTGAGACTGAGCATTGGTTTGAACAGACCCCTGATAACCTAAGTGAAATTTCTTCCCTTTTCCTTTGTACTTGAAATTTTGCCCCCTGAAATTATTATAAGTGCCAGATCCTGCTTGGGACACAAATGCATAAGGACCATGTGGAGCTTGAAGAAAGAGTGACTGAAACTGTGGAAGTTGAGGTAGTTGATGTACCGGAGCCATGTTAGGCATTGGAGCTAGTTGGGGCATTTGAGGAACCTGACAAAATGATGAGCCAGTATCATAGTTACCCGCACTAGATTTGGTACCAGACGACCCTCCAAACTCATGTATGGAACCAGATCTATTAGCATACATTGCAGCCATTAGAGGTTGTTTGAGACTTTCTTCAAGTGTTGATTCTTCTGCCTTCAACTGGGACCTAAGCTCCTGCAGGGACACAAGATTTTCTCTTCCTCGAATAACAGCCTTAATAGTGTTGTATTCAGTCGGTAAGCCTCTGAGAGCAACTATGACAATATCTTCATCAGGAATAGCAACACCCACTGCAGCTAACTGGTCTCTACAATCTTTGATGCGTTGAAGATAAAGATCAATCGATTCAGCCCCTTTCTTAATATTCTGGAGATCAATTTTCATCTGGACAATACTTGTTCTAGTCATTCTCGAGAACCTCTCTTTCAAGTTAAGCCACATTTCCTTGGAGCTTTGACACCCAATGACACTCGATAAGGCAGCAGGAGACAAAGTAGCGGTGATAAAAGTCATCAAGGCTTTATCATGAATCTTCCAAACTTTATAGGCATCAGTGATAATAGCACGATTAATCACAGGGCCATCTTCAGTAGTCATATATTTCTCAGGACAGGGGATAGAGCCATCAAGAAATCCCATAATACCATTACCTTCTAACAGTAAATCGAGTTGAAAATTCCATGTGATATAGTTAGAATCATCTAACTTGACTGTTACTGTATTGCCAACACTTGGTATTAGGGAAGAAATAGGAGACTGTGTAAGAGCTAATTGGGCTGTGGTCACCATGTTTAATCAAGACACAACAATCTCGACACCAATAGAGAAGTAATCAAGTACTAATTTAATCACCACACAACAATCCGTGTGTCAATCAGAAGTAATCAAGAACGAACAATTAACAGAAATCTCCAACTCCAATACAATTCAGAAGAGCAACAAGAAATTCAACAAAATCACCACACGAATCGGAACAAGACGATAAAGAATTCGACCAATACCTTCAGCCAAGACGACGATCAACAACGGCAACTACTGCACAAAGAGCAACCGACTTCGATCAACCCAGGCAAGAAAACTCCAAAAACCTAGGGTTGCAGAAACCAAGATTCACCAGAGACCACAAAACAACGACCAATCGACTTCCGACGAACAAGCGAACACCACCGGAACAAAAACGACGAGACGCGGAAGCACCAAGATCACCAAGCGACGACGTCAGCCATTGCCGGCGATGATACCATGTTAACAAACCAACTGTATGGAAGAAACTTAGAGAAGAAGATATCGAACACAGAGAAATAGAGAGAGAAAGTAGAGAGGGAAAAATAATCTTGTTATTTATTTTTTTCCTTATGTTTTTTACAACACTCAACTCTTATAAATACAACACACCTTATGACTACCATTCACAACTCCAATACAATTATGACACATGGCATAGCTATATCCTAACAGGGGGGACAGAGAGAGAAGAGAGAAGAGTGAAGGGGGTGCTGCCACGTGGCAGCTTGTGGGAAAGAAAGGAATCCATTTTCAGATTGGGTAGATAAAATGGGACAAAATTGATATATTTAAAATGTTTTGGGATAATTACATACATATATCTTTATAAATAGGGGGTGGGTGTTACAGAAGGTACTACTGTAGCTCCGTTTCAGAGAATGAGTTGTTGCTCCTTTCATTGGTTAGTTCTCACTCCATCAAAGTGTTATTGTTGTAATAGCTTTGAGCTTTATATAGAGAAGAAATTAATCACTATATTTCTTTCTCTATTTGTTTCTGTGGTGTGTGAGAGCTATTGGGTGTATTGGGTTATTTGGGTTGTGAGATTGCCAACACTTTGTAGACTCCCATTTGGTTGATAGTGGATTATTGGGTGAGCTCCTACTGCTCCGAGGACGTACTCCAGTTACACTGACTGTTGAGGAACCTCATTAAAATCTTGGTGTCTTTAATATTTTGTTCTTGAATTTCATTTGATATATTTCCTGTGGGTTATCAAGAGTTGGTTCCATAAGGTTTGGTGTTATCCTAGCACAACAATTGGTATCAGAGCACTGGTTGCTCTTGGGTACTGTCTAGTTGCCAAAGATGTCAGACGGGCAAGATGAAAATCCTTTTGGTAGCAGCTCCGGGTTTGCAAGAACTACGGTGCAAAATGCAAAGTTCGAAGTGGAAAAGTTTGATGGAACAAACAACTTCGGGATGTGGCAATGTGAGGTCAAAGATGTGTTGGCTCAACAAGATCTACTTGCCGCTTTGGGAGAGAAGCCGGAAGCTATGTCGAAGCCGGAATGGGAGAAATTAAATTTGTGGGCTTGCTCTTCAATTCGGTTGTGCCTTGCAAAAACTTAGAAGTATTTTCTGATGCGGGAGACATTAGCAAGTGTGTTGTGGCAAAAATTGGAAGACAAGTATATGACAAAGAGTGCAGAGAACCGGCTACACTTGAAGAAAAAACTCTACCGCTTCCAATACAATGAAGGTACAAAAATGATTAGACACCTTGATGCTTTTAATAAGTTGATTGCCGACTTATTAAATTTAGATGAGGATATTAAGGATGAAGATAAGGCCTTAATATTGTTGAATTCATTGCCGGACTCTTATGAGCATTTTGTTACCACTATTATGCATGGTAAAGAAACTGTGAAATTTGAAGATGTGTCAAATGCCTTGATGAATTATGAAATGAGGCATAGAGATAAAAATCATGATAGTACCTCTGAAGCTTTATTTGTTAGAGGTAGATCATCGGAGAGAATATCATCTTCTAGCAGGAAAAAATAACAGTCTCGACCTAGAGGAAACTCTAAAGGTAGAAAAACTTTGGAAATGGATGAATGTGCCTTTTGTCATAATAAGGGCCATTGGAAGAAAGATTGTCCTAGGTTGAAGACCAAAGGCAAAGAAAGTTCTGAAGCTAATGTTGCTGAGGTTGAAACAGAATTTTCTGATTTTTCTTTAACCACTTCCTCATCATTTGATTGTGCTACTAAGTGGGTGTTGGATACGGGTTGTACTCATCATATGACTCCTCATAAGGATTGGTTTTCAAGCTTGAAAGAGTTTGATGGTGGCGTTGTGTTCATGGGAGATGACAATCCTTGCATAACAAAAAGGATTGGTACAGTTCGTTTGAAATTGTATGATGGCATGGTTAAAGAGTTGACAGGTGTTCGGTATGTACCGAATTTGAAGAAAAATCTTATTTCTTTGGGTACTTTAGAATCCAAGGGCTTCAGGTTTCATTCAGATGGACAGACATTGAAAGTTACTTATGGTGCACTTGTTGTGATGAAAGCTCCTCGATGTGGCCATTTGTATCTATTGCAAGGAAGCACTGTGACAGGTGAAGCATCTGTAGTCTCAGAAAATATGGGCACATCCGATTCTGATACTACTAGACTGTGGCATATGAGATTAGGTCATGCCGGTGAGAAAGCTCTACAAGGGCTTATGAAACAAGGTATTCTAAAAGGTGCCACGACTTGTAAGCTTGATTTCTGCGAGCATTGTGTCTTGGGGAAGCAAACTAGAGTGAAGTTTGGTACTGCTGTACATCAGACGAAGGGCATTCTTGATTATGTGCATTCGGATGTTTGGGGTCCTACAAAGACTCCCTCTTTGAGTGGTAGACATTGGTTCGTGACCTTTGTTGATGATTATTCAAGAAGGTCTTGGGTCTACACTATGAAGCACAAGAGTGAGGTGTTGAGCATTTTCTTGGGTTGGAAGAAAATGGTTGAAAACCAGACTGGGAGAAAGATTAAAATTTTGAGATCAGATAATGGTGGTGAATACACATCCGATCCTTTCTTTAAAGTTTGCAAAGAGGAAGGAATTGTGAGACATTTGAGTGTTCGGGGAACTCCACAACAAAATGGAGTTGCAGAAAGATTGAATCAAACCTTACTTGAGAAGGTTATATGTATGTTGTCTCAGTCGGGTTTAAGCAAGTCATTTTGGGCAGAGGCAGTTAATTATGCATGTCACATCATCAACCGATTACCCTCAGCTGCTGTTCAGGGTAAGACACCAATGGAGGTATGGACTGGAAAACCTTCTTCTGATTATGACTATATATGTATTTTTGGTTCACCTGCTTATTTTCATGTGACTGAAAATAAACTTGATCCTAGAGCCAAAAAGGCTATCTTTCTTGGTTTTAGTAGTGGTGTCAAATGTTACAGGTTGTGGTGCCCAGAGATGAAAAAACTTGTAATCAGCAGAGATGTGACATTTGATGAAAAAAGTATGTACAAAGTCTCTGAGAAGAATGTGAAAGATGTCCAATAGGTGGAGCTTGAGAAAGTTGCCTCTGGTACTTCAAATCCTATTTCCGCTGATGTCGAAGCCACTACAAGTGAAGAAGTTGGAGACCATGAGGATGTTGAAGAAGTTGAACTTGAAGATTCTATTCAAGTTGAAAAAGAAGTTTCATCTCAAGAGTCTATTGCCAAGAACAGAGGAAAGAGACAAATTACCAAGCCAGCTCAGTACAGTGACTATGTTTCTTTTGCTCTTCCTATTATCACTGGTGAGATTCCATCCAATTTTGAGGAAGCTATTGAGAGTGAAGAAAATGAGGGGTGGTGCAATGCCATGGGTGATGAGATGAATTCTCTCTTGAAGAACAAGACTTGGGAGTTAGCTAAATTGCCTAAGGGCAAGAAAGCTATCGGTTGCAAATGGGTGTATGCCAAGAAGGAAGATGTTGATGAGAAAAGCAATGTGAGATTCAAAGCAAGATTAGTTGCTAAAGGGTATGCACAAAAGGAGGGCATTGACTACAATGAAATATTTTCTTCGGTTGTGAAGCACTCCTCAATTCGTATCAGGTGGAGGTACATTGTGATAGTCAGAGTGCCATTTATTTGGCTAAGTATCAGGTTCATCATGCGAGGACCAAGCACATAGATGTGCGTTATCATTTTGTTCGTGAAATTGTTGGTGAAGGGGAAATCATTCTCCAGAAGATTCCAACTAAAGACAACCCTGCTGATATGTTGACTAAGGTTGTTGGTGTAGCCAAGTTTGTTCATTGCTTGAACTTGGCTTACATTTTGCCTATATAAAGAAGGCGTTGAGCAGTAGGAGTTTTTGGAGCATTAGACTCGGCATGAGTTGTTCTCTTGCTAGTGTTTGGGAGTAACTTTTGTGTTGATTGTGTTGGTTGGCTTATCATGGTGTTTTCAGAACTTGGCCAAGGTGGAGATTGTTGAATTAGTGGCCAAGTGACCAACTTTTGATTAAACAAATCAAAAAGAAAAAAAAAAGACAACTTGATTATGTCCCTTCCATGTTTTGGGGAGGAAAACATGGAACCTTGTCTAAAGTCCTTTTGTTTTTTCTTTGGCTCATGTGAAAAGCCACGAGAAGGCTAGGTTATGAATAAGGGCAGCTGCTGCCCTTTTGTTTTAAGTGAGCTGAAAAACAGAGAGCAGCAGAGAAGAAAAGGGAGAGAAAGAAGGTACTGTTGTAGCTCCGTTTCAGAGAAGGAGTTGTTGCTCCTTTCATTGGTTAGTTCTCACTCCATCAAAGTGTTATTGTTGTAATAGCTTTGAGCTTTGTATAGAGAAGAAATTAATCGCTATATTTCTTTCTCTATTTGTTTCTGTGGTGTGTGTGAGCTATTGGGTGTATTGGGTTATTTGGGTTGTGAGATTGCCAACACTTTGTAAACTCCCATTTGGTTTATAGTGGATTATTGGGTGAGCTCCTACTGCTCCGAGGACGTACTCCAGTTACACTGACTGTTGAGGAACCTCGTTAAAATCTTGGTGTCTTTAATATTTTGTTCTTAAATTTCATTTGATATATTTCCTGTGGGTTATCAAGAGTTGGTTCCAGAAGGTTCGGTGCTATCCTAGCACAACATTAAATGTTGAGCTGGGAGAGGAAACACAAGTTTTGATTGACAAGGTAAGGTATTCCAAATTTCCCCAAAACATTGAACTCATGCACACAATGTTATTGTCCGCCACCATTAACGACTCTTTTGTTATTGTTTTCTTGTACATGAAGTAAATGATCAGTGGGATCAAACCCTGAACCCTCCATCACATTACCAATTTACCATCATCATAAATTAACCGTTGTTATGTATATTGAAGTTTTCATCGGAAAAAGGAGAAAGACAACCTAACCTTGCTTTTGATATGCATTCAAGATAGCGTGAGTTTATTGTTCTTGCGGTTATGTACTCTTTGAATAGGAATCATTTGTACAGGGCTAGATAAGTTATTGGGAATTCTTTTAAATGAAAACTAATGAAAATGGCTTGAAAACTTTGAGTTTTAATGATAAGGACAAAATAAAGGATAAAGTGAATAGTACCAGGATTGACTTTTTAGTGTAAAAATGTGGTTTTTCGTTAAAGTGAACAGTACCGGGTGCTTTTCGTTAAAGTTCCCTTCTTTTAATGGTTTCGGTACCTCAAATAATCTCTCACAGATGTATTGGCGCTGCAGTTTTTTTTCTTGGCCAGAACGAATGGAGAGCTCCCCCCTCTATCCACCCAGCTCTTTGGTCTTAAGAAGGATGCCGAAGGCAGGGCTAGTGAATGGAGTGAAGTCATTACAACGTAACCGTACTAGAAGGTGCGGATGGATCAACAAAGACTAGAATAAACATATAATAACGGATTCTAAATTGTAAGCAAGCATCCAACCTAAAAAGGAAATGGGCTAGAATTATGAACTTCTATAATCTGATGATTTGATTGATTCAATATCAATTAACCAAGAAAGGAGAGTTGAGGGTTGGATCCAGTGTATCCATATATTTCGATCAGAAAATAATCAATAGAAAGAATTTCCAAGAATTTTCATATATTTGACGTATATGATAATAACACACTTAAGAAAAATGTAATAAATTTTCCAAGACTTTTATTCTCTCAAGCTAGCTTCGAGAGAGAGGGAAGCCAATTCCATGGCGTCTGGAGGGGAATAAAACAAACAACAAGCTGCATGGAAATACACGTGTAAGATGTGTTTCACGCGTCTTCAATTGGGATTGCTTTGGATCAGATAGACTCAAAACTATCGTTTGACCAAAAAAAAAAAAAAAACAAAACAAAAAAAACAATGCAGGTCATGATGATGACGGGATCGTTATACATTGTTAGATTAACACTCAGTGGTGCAACGACAAATGTGCCTGGATGTCTGAGTGCTGCATGAATAGATGTACCATGGTGCAACGACATGGATTGTCTCAAGCGACGTGGTGGTCCTGTTACTGGGATGTCTTTGAATGTTGTAGGGGATATTATGATTTCATTATGCTCTTCATGATCGCTTATTTGTCCTTTGGATCTGAATTGGTTCTATATTTATGTGATTAAACTTTTCCGAACAAACGTGTGACCGATCTTTTATTGGCTCCGACAGAATATTTACCGCCATGGATTCGTTCAGTACTGTAATGCCAATGAGTTCGTGTGCTTAACCAATCAATTACACGTTCATCATTATAAAGAATTTACTCAGGAATTAACTCAATAACAAGAAATCAAAGAAACATCTTATATTATATAAACTACGAAAGAAATTACAATCTCTAGCAATCGAAATTAGACAGCCGCAGCCGTAGTCACAATTACATCTTATATATAAACACCTTTAGATAGACTTAAAAAGAAATTACAATCTCTTGCCGTCGAAGTTTGATAGAACGTCTCCTCTACTGATCACTGAACACAATTGCCCATCCACAAACAATCGTTCCAACACGTCATCCCATCCAACGGCAAAGGCACTTGAGTTTCGTCAATCTGAGGCAGCTTCTCTTGTGACCATGCAGATCCACAGTCTAATGGTGCGAACAAATCGTCGAGGTCAAAAAACATTTCTTCACCGCTCTCAATAAGAAAGTCTTCATCCTTCAAAAGCGACTCACCACCTTCGCCGACCAAGCTTCTCGAGACATAATCATGATCAGAAAAACTTGCAGGCATCGTACTACCGTCAATGTTGCTTATGCACTGCTGATCATGATCAATAGCGTCACTAATCATCTTGTAATTGCTTTCATCGAAGGGCAGGACAGGAGCACTGCTAGTACCAGGGCAGTTTTGTAGTTCCTCAATGGTATGGGTGATCACGCTAGTAGTATTTTGCGAACCCACTTTGTTTCTTGCCTTTGTTTTTGCTGGCTTCTCTTTGACTTCTTTTCTTGCTCTCTTTTTCGCCGGCTTCTCCATGACTTCTTTCCTTGCTCTCTTTTTTGCCGGCTGCTTGTTCACTTGTTGGGTTGAATTCGAACAATTCTTCTTGTTTCCGCTCCTAGAATTCTTTTTAATTCGGCAGAGAACTACCTTCCCAATTTCGTGATCGGAGTCATCAGCGCAACCAAACACACTAGGAAGAATGCTGTACTCTTCCAAGAGCCAGTCACCGTCATGCTCACACCCTTCTTTCTCATACCGCAAATTCCTCTTTTTCCCAATAGCTTTTTCATTCTCCAAATCCTTAACCGGCTTTGAATTGGATTCGCTCCACGTACCTCCGGCGTCAATTTCACGTTTGATGCGCGCCTGGCTTCTAGCCGTGAGTTGGCAGAAGAAGTACAAATCTTGATCTTCAAGTCCCGGTCCGCCGAAATTCTCCCAAACCACCCACGGTGGAGTCTTGCCGAAGAGGTCGAACTCGTATATTAAATTCTCGCAGTAGTCTCTGTGGAGGACTCTGTTGTAAAGGAAGAAACTGATCAATTCCTGATCGGTCGGATGAAACCGAAAACCCAGCGGCATTCCGTTAGAACCCAGCAGCTGATTTTCATAAAAACCCAGCGGCACAATACCACCATAACCCTCCTTCTCCATTGTCAAGACCTCGTTAGGGTTTCTCTCAGTTGTTTCGGACACTATGTTGGTGCGAAATCGTATGAGATCTTTCCTTACCCGGGTAGGTGATTATATACTTTTTCTCCCCAAGTCTCTGCCGTTTGATTAAATCTCATCTACGGCTGGGCGAGTTTCACGTAAGTAGCCGTTGGGTGTGCAAAAGATTCTGAAATATCCTACAGTGGATAGGAAAAGTATATACATTTTGTCCCGGTTTGTTCGCGGAGCACCGCCGCTGTGCCGCCACTGGAAGTCGGAAACCGTGTTGGATAAAATCACTATTTGTGTGTTTCAACTTTGAACTCGGGAAGAGCCTACGCTTGAGTACTTGTAAGTGTTCTGGGCAATCCTGACCCGTTGGATCTAATCCCATCCCACGGTGGATGAGTGTGTTTTAATTATCCCAACGGAATATACAAAAGGGTAAAAGGAAATTTCAATGTTGGAAGTTATATTTTAGTGCAATAGCCAAATTTGTTGTGTCGCCAATAATTTTTAAAGGAAATTTTATTTAAACCCATTTAATCTTTTTTTACACCCAACTTAAATTCAATATTGGAAATTAATAATAAAACTCAAATTTATCAATAAACCCAAACACTATAATTAAACATCACTCTTTGTTCTTAAAGTATAATCCTCCGGTTGGAATGCTGCCTGTGGCAGCAGGTAGAGATCCACTTTGTTAACGAGTTTGTTGTCTAATGCCCAGTTAAAAGCAGGTTGATCATTTACTTTTTTCTCTCTGGACCATGGTTGATCTTTAAGTTCATTGATCCACTTCTTAATAACCATCTTTAAGTTCCTACAGGTAACAATTGAATTACCAGCTTTTGTGTTGTGGAAAACCATGCAAAGAACTTAGGTCTAAACAAATCAAATTTAGCTTCTAGAAATCAAATTGGTGTAAAAATAAATCCACATATTGAATTGGGTTTATGGGGTATATTAAGTATTAAATTTGGGTTTAAATAGATATTAATAATTTAGTTAAAAATCAAATGGGTGCAAAGAGTAAGTTAGGTGTAGAAATATGTTAGATGAGTTTAAATAAAATTTCTCAAATTTTAATTAATGGACCAAACTACAATTTAGAAGTGGAAAAAAATATAGAAAATTACCGGACCAACCAAAGCCGTACCAAAATATTGAAAAAGGACCAAACTGAAAGTACAGAAAAATTCGGTACCCAAACCCGAACAGATACCGAAATTTTTAGTACATGATTCGATATGAAATATTAGTTTTTTTTTCGGTAAGACCGTAAACCAAAATAAAATATGTATAATATTTATAATTTATTTTTTAAATATAATTTAAAATTATTACAGCCGTCGAATTTGGTTGAGATTTAATCTCAATCGTTGAATTCAAATGAAGCCCTATCTTGACCTCACCTCACTTTGCTCTCTCATCCTCCGCTGATTTTTCTCAATCTCTCTCCTCCTCCATATTTTCCATATTCGAATCCGACCATACCACACACCCACATCACACTAGTGAGTTATCGACTCTTTCTCTCAATTGAACTGACTCATTCTCTCTCTCGATTGACCTCTCTAAGCTCACTCACCCACTCACTCACAGATTCACTCTCCCTCTCTCTACGACTCTCTCACAAGACTCTCACAAGCCTCTCACAAGACAACTTGATTATGTCCCTTCCATGTTTTGGGGAGGAAAACATGGAACCTTGTCTAAAGTCCTTTTGTTTTTTCTTTGGCTCATGTGAAAAGCCACGAGAAGGCTAGGTTATGAATGAGGGCAGCTGCTGCCCTTTTGTTTTAAGTGAGCAGAAAAACAGAGAGCAGCAGAGAAGAAAAGGGAGAGAAAGAAGGTGACACGCCCCGATCCCGATATTTCCCCGAATACCAGGATAGGCACGTGCTGGCCGACACCCTCGGGTGACGAAAGCCATTTATTTAGTGCAAATGCTGAAAACAAGGAATAATTAAGACTTATAACTATAAAAGACTAATGAATATGTATTTAAGGAACGTGTTCAGAGCATACGGCTAACTAGAATACTAAAAGAAATAATATAAAATTGAATGAATAAAAGAATGGGTCCTACACCAAGAAGACTCGAAGATGCCGATATGGAAGTGCCTGAATGCCGGGATTGTATGCCTCGATTCTATGTCCTGAAAGGGGCACAAAACAAACATGAGTGGACCAAGTTGATATATATATAACAAAACAGTTATCAACATACTAACCCCCAGGTTTTATGAAAACACATATATAATGTTAAACATAGGTTTTCCGAAACCTAGCATGCTGTGCAATGTCTCAAATCATAACTTGTATATATAGTAATCACTAGTGAATTGTCCGATAACCCCCAGGCCCCATGCCGGCTCCCCGTCTCTGAGCAGACAGTCAGAGGAAAATACACTTCAGGCCCCATGCCGGCTCCCCGTCCCTGGTCTTAAATGCCAGAGGAAACACCCTCCAGGCCCTATGCCAACACCAAACCGTCGCCCGGGACGGACCGGAATCTATCCCTACGTCCCGTAGCGGAAAGGACCACTAGGTAAGTACAAAACCATTGAACATATATATATTGAAAAACAACTTCATAGTATAAAGTCATCCATCATCTATACTATAAAGAGGTGTTCGAAACATGTTCTAAATATCATATCGTCATCCATCATATATTCTATAAGAACACGGGTTATAGGAAAAATAGTAATAATTCAAAGTGGCATCAGTAAGCATGTTATCTCACAAAACGTTTCATAAAACGTAATCATCAAATCATGCTTTTCATGTATGCATTTCTACTATAAAACATGCATTTTAGAAGGGGTCCACTCATAGTACTTCGCCGTCGAAAAGTCACGCAGCTAGCGAAGACAGAAACGCCACTATAATTGCCCCTAAGCACATAAAGGGGTCCAATTAATAAAACTCTATTTTAACAATTGAATTTGGGAAAACAGACGTCGAATTACCCTAAGAAGAGTTCCGGACGAAAACCCGAAAAGTAAACCCTAAAGTCAACGTTGACCAGGGGTCAACGGTCAAATTAGGTCTAACGGGTTTTAGGCTTGAAATATGGATTAAGGTTTAGGGTTTTAGGACTTGGGTTAGGGTTAGGTTAAGGGCTAAAAGGGTTTGGGTTTTAAAAGGGAAATGAGTTTGGATTTAGGGCTTTCACAAATGAGGCCCAAGGCCTTTTAAACAAATAATAACAATATACTAAAAACAAAATAAAATAAAAGGAGGTTAGGTTGGGTTTCTAGGTAAAGGGGTTTAGGTTGGTTTTGGGTTGGGCTCGGTAGAAAGGCCCAAAGGCCTTGGGTTGGTGGATCGCTGGATTCAAAGGGAGGAGAAGGCCGGAATTCGGCCGGAAAACTACCCAAATTTAAACGGCCATAACTTTGTCAAAACTCAACGAAATCAAGCGAGACAAAAACGAAAGTTGTAGCCCTTGAAGAGACGAAGAGAATGGTACCTGACACGACATCTAACTCGCCGTGGTTTGTCCAGAAAACGCCTCGAAAGCCGTCGGACTCGCCGGAAACTGGGTAAGATTCAAATGGATATAACTTCTTCAATACTCAACGAAATTGGGTGAAACAAAAATGAAAGTTGTAGTACTCAACGAGACGAAGAGATTGATACTTGGACGCCGGCCAACTCGCCGTGGTTTGGCCGGAAATTTTCTCGAAAGTCGCCGGAGATGGGTGTGCCTACACCCGAGTTCGTTTTCGTCCTAAAACCTCCAAAAATCACGAATAAAACTCAGTTAAAACCCATTCCAGTAGATTATAGGACGAAAAAGGGAAGGTTTGGAGTTTACCTCACCGGAGAGATATAAAAGTTCACCGGAGTTCCTTTTTCCGGTTTTCCTGGGGTTGCAGCACGGGACAGAGGGAGAGAGAAGAACGAGATGGTGATGGACTTCCTCGCGCGGGGAATTGGGTGCGTGCGTGCGTGCTGCTGCGGTGCAGAGAAGAGGGAGAGAAGAGATATGAGAGAGAATCGAGAGGGAGAGAGACAGGACAGACAAGAAACAGAAAAGAAGAAGAAAGAATAAGGGAGTTCACCGGGGGGGGGGGACAGAGAGAGAAGAGAGAAGAGTGAAGGGGTGCTGCCACGTGGCAGCTTGTGGGAAAGAAAGGAATCCATTTTCAGATTGGGTAGATAAAATGGGACAAAATTGATATATTAAAAATGTTTTGGGATAATTACATACATATACATATATCTTTATAAATAGGGGGTGGGTGTTACAATCTACCCCCCTTATAAAAATTTCGTCCCCGAAATTTAAAATTACTTACTAAACTGAAATACTTGAAAATAGTAAGAAGAATATATGTATAAAGAGAAATCAAGTCAGAATGGGTGCATCAAAGAGAATATGCCACCCGTCGCGAGCGGGTCACAAAATCCTCTATCATGCCTCCAAACTCATACTTTCTTTCCCATCAGTGTAAAAGTAGAAAACATTCTTTAATAAGATATAAGGTCAAAAACATATATTGATGTACGGTCAAAAATAAGTACATAAAATACGATAACGTCAAAATAAAGATGTACTAATATATAGGTTGAAAATTCGAGCTGAATTTAAAACTGAAAACAGAAATACTTCCCCCAAAACATTTATAACGACAAAAACAAATAACTAAAGTAAATGAAGTTAAAATACTTATATTGAAAACCAAAACTGAAAATGGAAGTGGGTTTCGCCCAAGAATTCGTAGCTTCACGTACTCCGAGAAAAGATGTGCCTTTGGGTCGAATCCCAAGAATAGCTAATCTGTAACTTTTGTCGTAGACGGATCTTCCTGCCCACTTGCTTGACGAACCCAACGAATAAGCCATCGATATCACAATCGGCCGCCCGCAATATCGATCACACATTTGTTGTCTCGCTAAGCAAGCAGTAATTTCCTGAGGGTGCACAACTTCACATGTCGAAAATTCGATCCTCCAAATACAAGCTCGCACAGCTCCTCTATCAATCAATGTTGCATATAGCAACTTTCATACCATGCCACAACAAGTGCCATACTCAAACCGAACAAAATAAGAACTGTTGTTGCAAAACTTTATCCATCACCAAGCATCCTATCCTCCTCAGTTCTTCCAAATGTGACCAACTACTCCAGTGTTTCACCAGTAAAGAACCCTTTTGAAAATTGTACCTTGGGATTCAAGAGAAGTGGCTACCATGTTAGTAGTAGACCCAAAAGCTCGAACCAAGCAAGCAGAAAACGAGAAGTCATATTCCTCAACACGCAATATCACTTGGGAAATGTTGTAGTGCTCAATCCACCTCTCCATTTTTGCTTAGTTGCAGATTTCTAGTCAAACAAGATCAATGTTGGTGGAAAGAATGACTCTCATGTAATCAACCTAAACACCCCATGAGAGCACACACCATTTGCAAGAAGTGCAAAGATTATCCAATTCTCGCTTCGACCATCCTGTAATGCCATCCCAGAATGCACCAAACAGATCTGCTAGAAGTGTTTTAATAACCACGTACTCACAACAATAAGGTTCATAAGTGAAGCAGTGGAAATATGCGTTGAGAAGAACACCTATCATTGGAAAATAACCGATGTGATGCCCATGAATTCTAGTAAGATGGTGATACAATATGCTGACCTTCTGTACTAAAACCTTCAACCAACTCTTACTAAAAGACCGCTCGAACCTCACGCCCACGTGCTCTCGAACTAAAAGATCCTGGTGAGAGGTAGTGGAAAGCTGCGTTGAGGCGAACACATCACATCATCGAAAATGTCTACCAGAGCACGATATGATGGTTATGAATTGCAACAAGATAATAAGTGGTGACCATTCAATTCAGCATGAAGATAGTGATGCAATATGCTACTCATCTGCACTACAATCTTCATCGGTCTCTTACCAAAAGACGACTCAAACTTCACATTCACGAGGAACTCTTTCTGGTAAGTCTGGTAAGCTTGTCAAAATATTATGCTCCCAACATTCTTGTCCAAAATGATAAGAATTGGGCGCACACTTCCGCTGAATCGATCGATCGTGAATTCCTCACTGATTGAGCGAGAAACCATGTCGAGAAGGCTAAAAGAACACTCAAGAATTTAAGAGTCAAAACAAGTCCATTAAAACTGGAGTACAAGATATTGCGATTTGAACAAGAAACCACGCCGAGAACAAACGTTTTTTTTTTTTATTATTTTTTTTTACACCCTTCGTGTAATGTCCCGGCATGATCCAGTTCACATTGAGAAACAAACAAGCGAAGGAAAATGAAGATGCAGAAATAGAAGTCACTGTTTATGATTATTTGGCTAATCATCACCATAAGGTTGACGGGTTTCTTAGCCAAAAAGGGAAACATGTCTAAGATCAAGAATAGTTAAGAACTGTTAATAAGATTTGATGAGGCCAAAGACATTTTGAAATTCACAATACTTTGTGAGAGCTGTTTCAAAGTTCAAAAATTAAACATAGAACCTCTGAATCAACAGAATGACGATGAAGAAAGATATGAAGCAGCCCGCGTATGCATGCAGTGACACGATTAGCTACCTTAAAGTGATGCTCTTGAGCAACCTAAGGCTCAATAAGTCCAGAGAAGTTTAGAGCAAAGCTCGATCTTCGTACCATGATGAATATGGTAGAGTCTCAAGCCATTACATTGAAAATTACAAGGCTGAACAGTTAATGGACAAGAGCACTAGTCAGTTGAGCTACAAGCAAGAGGCTAAGTTCACCTCTCCCGAAAAGTACGTGAACAAAGAGCTAAGGTTTACTACCGAGTACCAGACCCAGGGGAAATTCAAGGAGTCTGTTTATCCAAACAAGTTTGGGTCTTCATCATCCAAGTCCAACTACAACAACAACAAGAACCGCAACTCCATTTAGGGAAATTGATGGGAATAGCATCTGCTACCAAGGAGTTTCCCAAGAAAAGTAATTAATGTGAATGAAGTCAACACTCGAAGAATTTGATGTGAAGCTGACGGTCAAAGGTTCATGAACTTGTCTTCGTCATTGAGTAAACAAGAAGGTAATCAATAAAACAATTGCCGAAGATTCATTCTAAAGATTCACACGAATATCCTCAGTGGAAACGAGTCTGAGAACATTGATTTGCTCCCACCAACTACCACCTACTAACCGTCGTCATCACTAGCACTTACTCGCTTCTTTAGCACGCACTTCGAATATTTCAAGCAATTTCCAAGAGATATGACTCTGCCCGCCATTCCTAGGGAACGCATGTTGCAGAGTGATATCATCGTTTCAGATCTCTAGTTGGTCTTAGTCAATTCATACTGCCAAGATTTTTCCGCTTCCCAAGATTTCGATGCAAAGCCGACTCCACCCGCAATTCCTAGGGAACGCATGTTGCAGAGTGGCATCGCCATTTTGGATCTACAACTGGTCTTGACCAGACTTCCTCAAACTGAGATTTCTAAAAACATGCCGCTTCCAGGTAACACCGACTATACTCGTCATTCCTGGGGAATGCACGTCGTAGAGTATCGATCCAAAGCTGAAAGTCATCCAACAATTCAAGCACGTCACCAATGAGGCACAATCCCGACACGAATTCTTGTATATCAACCAGAAGATGACAATTCAAACAGAGAAAGATTCGCATAACTGCGCCGAATAACACTAAATCCAGAAGTCCTCACATCCAAATGACGTCAAAACCGACACACTACTTTAGTAAGAGAAGATCCTAAGTATGCTCTGAACAAACCACGCTCTGATACCAATCTGACACGCCCCGATCCCAATATTTCCCCGAATACCAGGATAGGCACGTGCTGGCCGACACCCTCGGGTGACGAAAGCCATTTATTTAGTGCAAATGCTGAAAACAAGGAATAATTAAGACTTATAACTATAAAAGAATAATGAATATGTATTTAAGGAACGTGTTCAGAGCATACGGCTAACTAGAATACTAAAAGAAATAATATAAAATTGAATGAATAAAAGAATGGGTCCTACACCAAGAAGACTCGAAGATGCCGATACGGAAGTGCCTGAATACCTTGATTGTATGCCTCGATTCTATGTCCTGAAGGGGGCGCAAAACAAACATGAGTGGACCAAGTTGATATATATATAACAAAACAGTTATCAACATACTAACCCCCAGGTTTTATGAAAACACATATATAATGTTAAACATAGGTTTTCCGAAACCTAGCATGCTGTGCAATGTCTCAAATCATAACTTGTATATATAGTAATCACTAGTGAATTGTCCGATAACCCCCAGGCCCCATGCAGGCTCCCCGTCTCTGAGCAGACAGTCAGAGGAAAATACACTTTAGGCCCCATGCCGGCTCCCCGTCCCTGGTCTTAAATGCCAGAGGAAACACCCTCCAGGCTTTATGCCAACACCAAACCGTCGCCCGGGACGGACAGGAATCTATCCCTACATCCCGTAGCGGAAAGGACCACTAGGTAAGTACAAAACCATTGAACATATATATATTGAAAAACAACTTCATAGTATAAAGTCATCCATCATCTATACTATAAAGAGGTGTTCGAAACATGTTCTAAATATCATATCGTCATCCATCAGATATTCTATAAGAACATGGGTTATAGGAAAAATAGTAATAATTCAAAGTAGCCTCAGTAAGCATGTTATCTCACAAAACGTTTCATAAAACGTAATCATCAAATCATGCTTTTCATGTATGCATTTCTACTATAAAACATGCATTTTAGAAGGGGTCCACTCACAGTACTTCGCCGTCGAAAAGTCACGCAGCTAGCGAAGATAGAAACGCCACTATAATTGCCCCTAAGCACATAAAGGGGTCCAATTAATAAAACTCTATTTTAACAATTGAATTTGGGAAAACATACGTCGAATTACCCTAAGAAGAGTCCCGGACGAAAACCCGAAAAGTAAACCCTAAAGTCAACGTTGACCGGGGGTCAACGGTCAAATTAGGTCTAACGGGTTTTAGGCTTGAAATCTGGATTAAGGTTTAGGGTTTTAGGACTTGGGTTAGGGTTAGGTTAAGGGCTAAAAGGGTTTGGGTTTTAAAAGGGAAATGAGTTTGGATTTAGGGCTTTCACAAATGAGGCCCAAGGCCTTTTAAACAAATAATAACAATATACTAAAAACAAAATAAAATAAAAGGAGGTTGGGTTGGGTTTCTAGGTAAAGGGGTTTAGGTTGGTTTTTTGTTGGGCTCGGCAGAAAGGCCCAAAGGCCTTGGGTTGGTGGGTCGCCGGATTCAAAGGGAGGAGAAGGCCGGAATTCGGCCGGAAAAATACCCAACTTTAAACAGCCATAACTTTGTCAAAACTCAACGAAATCAAGCGAGACAAAAATGAAAGTTGTAGCCCTTGAAGAGACGAAGAGAATGGTACCTGACACGACATCTAACTCGCCGTGGTTTTTCCGTAAAACGCCTCGAAAGCCGTCGGACTCGCCGGAAACTGGGTAAGATTCAAATGGATATAACTTCTTCAATACTAAACGAAATTAGGTGAAACAAAAATGAAAGTTGTAGTACTCAGCGAGACGAAGAGATTGATACCTTGCACGCCGGTCAACTCGCCGTGGTTTGGCCGGAACCCGAGTTCGTTTTCGTCCTAAAACCTCCAAAAATCACGAATAAAACTCAGTTAAAACCCATTCCAGTAGATTATAGGACGAAAAAGGGAAGGTTTGGAGCTTACCTCACCGGAAAAATATAAAAGTTCACCGGAGTTCCTTTTTCCGGTTTTCCTGGGTTTGCAGCACGGGACAGAGGGAGAGAGAAGAACGAGATGGTGATGGACTTCTTCGCGCGGGAAGATGGGTGCGTGCGTGCGTGCTGCTGCAGTGCAGAGAAGAGGGAGAGAAGAGATATGAGAGAGAGCCGAGAGGGAGAGAGACAGGACAGACAAGAAACAGAAAAGAAGAAGAAAGAAGAAGGGAGTTCACCGGGAGGGTGTGAACAAACCAACTGTATGGAAGAAACTTAGAGAAGAAGATATCGAACACAGAGAAATAGAGAGAGAAAGTAGAGAGGGAAAAATAATCTTGTTATTTCTTTTTTTCCTTATGTTTTTTACAACACTCAACTCTTATAAATACAACACATCTTATTACTACCATTCACAACTCCAATACAATTATGACACATGGCATAGCTATATCCTAACATAGCTATATTCTAACATTCCCCCTCAAGCTTATGCTAGGAAGAACCAAGCATAAGATTGTTACAATGGGAGCTAAATAGAGGAGAACATAAGCCCTTGGTAAAGATGTCAGCATGCTGCTCGGAGGATGCAACAAACTGCAGAACAGTGGAACCTCGTTGAACACGTTCTCGAACAAAATGGCAATCGATTTCAATGTGTTTAGCTTTAGAATGTAAGACCGGATTGGTTGCCAGTGCCATAGCAGAAATATTGTCACAGTGGAGAAGAGGAACTGCGGAACAGGGAAGATGCAAGTCCCTTAGTATTTGTTGTAGCCAAACCACCTCAGCAGTGGTTGTCGCCATAGCACGATACTCAGCCTCGGTAGATGAACGACTAACCGTGTGCTGCTTCTTAGAACTCCAAGACACAGGATTATTACCGAGGAATACTACAAAACCTGTGGTGGATCTCCTATCATTAGGATCCCCAACCCAATCAGCATCCGAATATGCTTTAATATCCATATTTCCTGGTTGAAAACACAAGCCAAGGGTCATGGACCCTCGAAGGTACCGCAAGATGCGTTTAACAGCAATGAAATGACTGTCCAGAGGTGAGTGCATGAATTGACAAACTTGATTGACGGAGTAGGCAATATCCGGTCGTGTAAATGTCAAATATTGGAGAGCACCAACAATGCTGCGATAGAGACCCGGATCATGAAACTGAGGACTACCATGATTCAGCAGCTTCTGATTGGGATGACACGGAGTGATACACGGTTTGCAATCCAGCATGTGTGTCTTAGTAAAAAGATCAGTAACATACTTGGTTTGATGCACCAGGAAACCTGTAGGTCGATAATCAATCTGAAGACCAAGGAAATAGTGTAAAATCCCGAGGTCTTTCATATCAAACTCAGCTGTTAACTGATCTATGACAGCTTGAATTTGAGCATCACAATCACCACTGAGAATTATATCATCCACATATAATAACAGTACAACAATAGACTGACCATTCTGCTTCACATATAATGATGGATCAGCATATGAGGGTTTAAAACCCAAGGTAAGAAGAAACTTGGAAAATCGATCATTCCAAGCTCGAGGAGCTTGTTTAAGACCATAGAGAGACCGGTCCAATTTGCACACAAACTCAGGATGAGCAGGATCAACAAAGCCTTGCGGCTAAGACATATACACCTCTTCATCAAGAAAACCATGAAGAAATGCATTCTTGACATCTAACTGTTTTAATTGCCAACGCTTTGTAGCAGCTAGAGACAACAGAAGTCTCACTGTGGTTGGCTTGACAACAGGACTGAAAGTTTCGTGATAGTCAAGACCGGCTTCTTGGGAAAAACCCTTAGCCACCAACCTGGCCTTGTATCTAGCAACCGAACCATCTGGATTACTTTTGATCTTATATATCCATTTACAGCCAACCAAATTCTTGTTAGGTGGAAGAGGAACTAATCTCCAGGTTTTCTGCTTCACAAGAGCAGCCATTTCATCCTCCATAGCTTGTCTCCACTCAGAGGTCTGAATAGCAACCTTGAAAGACTGTGGCTCAGTTATAGAAGAAGATTGTACCTGAGCAAGAAGAGCCTTCTTTTTGAAGATACCAGATTTCGACCTAGTTTGCATTGGATGTGTATTGATTTGAGGCACTGGAACATGATGCAGTGCTTGAACTTGAAAAGTAGTAACATCAGGATGAATATCAGCATGCTCCACAGACGGTGGAATTGTGGCTTCAGTAGGTACGCAGGGAGAAGAGACAAGATCACCAGGTATGGAGTAAGATGACTGAGTAATAGAAGGAGACGTTGTGGTAGAGGAAGAAGAAGAAGGAAATGGACGACGGGGAAAAGGAATGGAAAGAACAGGTGGATGTTGAAATGTATTTGGGTGAGGTATAATCGACGGTGTCAATGATGGTGAACTAGAAACAGAACCTGGTAAGCTAGGAAATGTATCTTCATCAAAAACAACATGCCTAGAGACAATTAGTTTATGGTCTTGGATAGCATAGCAAATATATCCTTTGTACTGAGATGCATAACCCAAAAATATGCACTGTGTAGTTTTTGGCTCCAGCTTGTTGTGTCTATAGGGTTTTAAAGTAGGGTAACATGCACAACCAAAGACTCTTAAATGATCAAGCCTAGGTGGAGAGTGATATAACTTTTCGAATGGGGAATGCATATGTAAAACAGATGTAGGCATTCGATTGATAAGAAAGGTAGCTGTGGCACAAGCATGAAACCAAAACTGTGAAGGAAGAGAGGCTTTTTGTAGTAAAGTAAGGGCAGTTTCAACTATGTGACGATTTTTTCTCTCAACCAACCCATTTTGTTCAGAAGTATAGGGACAAGACTTTTGATGCAAAATACCCTTGGTTAGAAGAAACTTTTGAAAAAGAGATCCAACAAACTCTCCACCACCATCACTTTGTAAGACTTTGATAGTAACAGAAAATGAATTGTGAATGAAAGCATGAAACTGAATAAAGGTTTCACAAACTGCAGCTTTATTCATGATTGGAAAAATCCATGTATATCTGGTACATTCATCAATGAAAGACACATAGTACCTATAACCATCTATAGACATGATAGGTGCAGGACCCCACACATCGGTGTGAATGACTTCAAATGGTACAGTGGACTTAAATGCTGCTAATGGAAATGGTAATTTGGTAAACTTGCCTTGTAGGCAAGAGGTACATGATTGAGGAACAGAATGACAACTAAAAGAAATATTGGCCTTACTAAGAGCAGACTGAATTACAGAATTGGTGGGATGGCCCAATCTGCAATGCCACAGGGTAGTATTAACTTTCTGGCCAAGATAAGCAGCAGGTTTGAGTTGAGGTTGTTTGAGCAAAGGAAGTGGGTAAACAGCATTGTTAGTCAGTCCTTGGAAGAGAACCTGGTTGGTGACCTTGTCCTGTATACACACAAAAAACTCATCAACAATGCATCGACAATTATTGTCCTTACGTAATTGATGCATGGAAAGTAAATGTTGAGATAATTGAGGAACATGAAGCACTGTTTTTAACTGAAGTTTATGAGAATGAGTAATAAGAGAAGACTGTCCAATATGTGAAATGTGTAAACCTTCACCATTAGCCCCAGTTACAGTTTCAGTGGACGGATATGGGGTAGGAGCTTGTAGACATGATAGATCAGATGTCATATGATTGGTAGCACCAGAATCAAGCAGCCAATACTCTTGCGGAGGGGCAGAAGGGGAGAAATTGGTTCGTGCAGTGAAAGCAACAGGAGATAGAGCTTGTTGTTGTGACATGTTCTGATGCTGCACATACGATGGATTCATTTGTTGAACCGGAACATGAGCTTGAAATTGTTGAGACTGATATTGTGGAACAGGAGCAGGAGCCTGAAACTGGTGAGACGGATACATAGGCTGAGACATGGGCATAGTAGAAGTACCCCTGTCGAAACATGTAGCTGCAGTGTGACTAACCCTATTGCAGATTTGGCACCCACGCTGAAAACAATGGAGTGCAGAGTGTCCCTTTTTATCACAAATTTGACAGACCAACATAGGATTATAAGATTGTGGAGTTGGAAAACTAGATTGTGATTGAGACTGAGCATTGGTTTGAACAGACCCCTGATAACCTAAGTGAAATTTCTTCCTTTTTCCTTTGTACTTGAAATTTTGCCCCCTGAAATTATTATAAGTGCCAGATCCTGCTTGGGACACAAATGCATAAGGACCATGTGGAGCTTGAAGAAAGAGTGACTGAAACTGTGGAAGTTGAGGTAGTTGATGTACCGGAGCCATGTTAGGCATTGGAGCTAGTTGGGGCATTTGAGGAACCTGACAAAATGATGAGCCAGTATCATAGTTACCCGCACTAGATTTGGTACCAGACGACCCTCCAAACTCATGTATGGAACCAGATCTATTAGCATACATTGCAGCCATTAGAGGTTGTTTGAGACTTTCTTCAAGTGTTGATTCTTCTGCCTTCAACTGGGACCTAAGCTCCTGCAGGGACACAAGATTTTCTCTTCCTCGAATAACAGCCTTAATAGTGTTGTATTCAGTCGGTAAGCCTCTGAGAGCAACTATGACAATATCTTCATCAGGAATAGCAACACCCACTGCAGCTAACTGGTCTCTACAATCTTTGATGCGTTGAAGATAAAGATCAATCGATTCAGCCCCTTTCTTAATATTCTGGAGATCAATTTTCATCTGGACAATACTTGTTCTAGTCATTCTCGAGAACCTCTCTTTCAAGTTAAGCCACATTTCCTTGGAGCTTTGACACCCAATGACACTCGATAAGGCAGCAAGAGACAAAGTAGCGGTGATAAAAGTCATCAAGGCTTTATCATGAATCTTCCAAACTTTATAGGCATCAGTGATAATAGCACGATTAATCACAGGGCCATCTTCAGTAGTCATATATTTCTCAGGACAGGGGATAGAGCCATCAAGAAATCCCATAATACCATTACCTTCTAACAGTAAATCGAGTTGAAAATTCCATGTGATATAGTTAGAATCATCTAACTTGACTGTTACTGTATTGCCAACACTTGGTATTAGGGAAGAAATAGGAGACTGTGTAAGAGCTAATTGGGCTGTGGTCACCATGTTTAATCAAGACACAACAATCTCGACACCAATAGAGAAGTAATCAAGTACTAATTTAATCACCACACAACAATCCGTGTGTCAATCAGAAGTAATCAAGAACGAACAATTAACAGAAATCTCCAACTCCAATACAATTCAGAAGAGCAACAAGAAATTCAACAAAATCACCACACGAATCGGAACAAGACGATAAAGAATTCGACCAATACCTTCAGCCAAGACGACGATCAACAACGGCAACTACTGCACAAAGAGCAACCGACTTCGATCAACCCAGGCAAGAAAACTCCAAAAACCTAGGGTTGCAGAAACCAAGATTCACCAGAGACCACAAAACAACGACCAATCGACTTCCGACGAACAAGCGAACACCACCGGAACAAAAACGACGAGACGCGGAAGCACCAAGATCACCAAGCGACGACGTCAGCCATTGCCGGCGATGATACCATGTTAACAAACCAACTGTATGGAAGAAACTTAGAGAAGAAGATATCGAACACAGAGAAATAGAGAGAGAAAGTAGAGAGGGAAAAATAATCTTGTTATTTATTTTTTTCCTTATGTTTTTTACAACACTCAACTCTTATAAATACAACACACCTTATGACTACCATTCACAACTCCAATACAATTATGACACATGGCATAGCTATATCCTAACAGGGGGGACAGAGAGAGAAGAGAGAAGAGTGAAGGGGGTGCTGCCACGTGGCAGCTTGTGGGAAAGAAAGGAATCCATTTTCAGATTGGGTAGATAAAATGGGACAAAATTGATATATTTAAAATGTTTTGGGATAATTACATACATATATCTTTATAAATAGGGGGTGGGTGTTACAGAAGGTACTACTGTAGCTCCGTTTCAGAGAATGAGTTGTTGCTCCTTTCATTGGTTAGTTCTCACTCCATCAAAGTGTTATTGTTGTAATAGCTTTGAGCTTTATATAGAGAAGAAATTAATCACTATATTTCTTTCTCTATTTGTTTCTGTGGTGTGTGAGAGCTATTGGGTGTATTGGGTTATTTGGGTTGTGAGATTGCCAACACTTTGTAGACTCCCATTTGGTTGATAGTGGATTATTGGGTGAGCTCCTACTGCTCCGAGGACGTACTCCAGTTACACTGACTGTTGAGGAACCTCATTAAAATCTTGGTGTCTTTAATATTTTGTTCTTGAATTTCATTTGATATATTTCCTGTGGGTTATCAAGAGTTGGTTCCATAAGGTTTGGTGTTATCCTAGCACAACAATTGGTATCAGAGCACTGGTTGCTCTTGGGTACTGTCTAGTTGCCAAAGATGTCAGACGGGCAAGATGAAAATCCTTTTGGTAGCAGCTCCGGGTTTGCAAGAACTACGGTGCAAAATGCAAAGTTCGAAGTGGAAAAGTTTGATGGAACAAACAACTTCGGGATGTGGCAATGTGAGGTCAAAGATGTGTTGGCTCAACAAGATCTACTTGCCGCTTTGGGAGAGAAGCCGGAAGCTATGTCGAAGCCGGAATGGGAGAAATTAAATTTGTGGGCTTGCTCTTCAATTCGGTTGTGCCTTGCAAAAACTTAGAAGTATTTTCTGATGCGGGAGACATTAGCAAGTGTGTTGTGGCAAAAATTGGAAGACAAGTATATGACAAAGAGTGCAGAGAACCGGCTACACTTGAAGAAAAAACTCTACCGCTTCCAATACAATGAAGGTACAAAAATGATTAGACACCTTGATGCTTTTAATAAGTTGATTGCCGACTTATTAAATTTAGATGAGGATATTAAGGATGAAGATAAGGCCTTAATATTGTTGAATTCATTGCCGGACTCTTATGAGCATTTTGTTACCACTATTATGCATGGTAAAGAAACTGTGAAATTTGAAGATGTGTCAAATGCCTTGATGAATTATGAAATGAGGCATAGAGATAAAAATCATGATAGTACCTCTGAAGCTTTATTTGTTAGAGGTAGATCATCGGAGAGAATATCATCTTCTAGCAGGAAAAAATAACAGTCTCGACCTAGAGGAAACTCTAAAGGTAGAAAAACTTTGGAAATGGATGAATGTGCCTTTTGTCATAATAAGGGCCATTGGAAGAAAGATTGTCCTAGGTTGAAGACCAAAGGCAAAGAAAGTTCTGAAGCTAATGTTGCTGAGGTTGAAACTGATTTTTCTGATTTTTCTTTAACCACTTCCTCATCATTTGATTGTGCTACTAAGTGGGTGTTGGATACGGGTTGTACTCATCATATGACTCCTCATAAGGATTGGTTTTCAAGCTTGAAAGAGTTTGATGGTGGCGTTGTGTTCATGGGAGATGACAATCCTTGCACAACAAAAGGGATTGGTACAGTTCGTTTGAAATTGCATGATGGCATGGTTAAAGAGTTGACAGGTGTTCGGTATGTACCGAATTTGAAGAAAAATCTTATTTCTTTGGGTACTTTAAAATCCAAGGGCTTCAGGTTTCATTCAGATTGACAGACATTGAAAGTTACTTATGGTGCACTTGTTGTGATGAAAGCTCATCGATGTGGCCATTTGTATCTATTGCAAGGAAGCACTGTGACAGGTGAAGCATCTGTAGTCTCAGAAAATATGGACACATCCGATTCTGATACTACTAGACTGTGGCATATGAGATTAGGCCATGCCGGTGAGAAAGCTCTACAAGGGCTTGTGAAACGAGGTATTCTAAAAGGTGCCACGACTTGTAAGCTTGATTTCTGGGAGCATTGTGTCTTGGGGAAGCAAACTAGAGTGAAGTTTGGTACTGTTGTACATCAGACGAAGGGCATTCTTGATTATGTGCATTCGGATGTTTGGGGTCCTACAAAGACTCCCTCTTTGAGTGGTAGACATTGGTTCGTGACCTTTGTTGATGATTATTCAAGAAGGTCTTGGGTCTACACTATGAAGCACAAGAGTGAGGTGTTGAGCATTTTCTTGGGTTGGAAGAAAATGGTTGAAAACCAGACTGGGAGAAAGATTAAAATTTTGAGATCAGATAATGGTGGTGAATACACATCCGATCCTTTCTTTAAAGTTTGCAAAGAGGAAGGAATTGTGAGACATTTGAGTGTTCGGGGAACTCCACAACAAAATGGAGTTGCAGAAAGATTAAATCAAACCTTACTTGAGAAGGTTAGATGTATGTTGTCTCAGTCGGGTTTAAGCAAGTCATTTTGGGCAGAGGCAGTTAATTATGCATGTCACATCATCAACCGATTACCCTCAGCTGCTGTTCAGGGTAAGACACCAATGGAGGTATGGACTGGAAAACCTTCTTCTGATTATGACTATATCTGTATTTTTGGTTCACCTGCTTATTTTCATGTGACTGAAAATAAACTTGATCCTAGAGCCAAAAAGGCTATCTTTCTTGGTTTTAGTAGTGGTGTCAAATGTTACAGGTTGTGGTGCCCAGAGATGAAAAAACTTGTAATCAGCAGAGATGTGACATTTGATGAAAAAAGTATGTACAAAGTCTCTGAGAAGAATGTGAAAGATGTCCAACAGGTGGAGCTTGAGAAAGTTGCCTCTGGTACTTCAAATCCTATTTCCGCTGATGTCGAAGCCACTACAAGTGAAGAAGTTGGAGACCATGAGGATGTTGAAGAAGTTGAACTTGAAGATTCTATTCAAGTTGAAAAGGAAGTTTCATCTCAAGAGTCTATTGCCAAGAACAGAGGAAAGAGACAAATTACCAAGCCAGCTCAGTATAATGACTATGTTTCTTTTGCTCTTCCTATTATCACTGGTGAGATTCCATCCAATTTTGAGGAAGCTATTGAGAGTGAAGAAAATGAGAGGTGGTGCAATGCCATGGGTGATGAGATGAATTCTCTCTTGAAGAACAAGACTTGGGAGTTAGCTAAATTGCCTAAGGGCAAGAAAGCTATCGGTTGCAAATTGGTGTATGCCAAGAAGGAAGATGTTGATGAGAAAAGCAATGTGAGATTCAAAGCAAGATTAGTTGCTAAAGGGTATGCACAAAAGGAGGGCATTGACTACAATGAAATATTTTCTTCGGTTGTGAAGCACTCCTCAATTCGTATTATGTTAGCTCTTGTTGCACAATATGATCTTGAGCTTGTTCAACTCGATGTGAAGACGGCGTTCCTACATGGTGATTTGAATGAAGAGATCTATATGTGTCAACCGGATGGGTATATAGTG
The DNA here is from genome assembly GCF_042453785.1 of Malus domestica. Lineage (NCBI taxonomy): Eukaryota > Viridiplantae > Streptophyta > Magnoliopsida > Rosales > Rosaceae > Malus > Malus domestica. The sequence continues at coordinate 6,085,588 of NC_091671.1, read as the reverse complement.
AAAGGGAAGGAAAATTTGTTTTGCAAATTGAAGAAATCGTTTTATGGCTTGAAGCAATCTCCAAGGCAATGGTATTTGAGGTTTGATAAATTTATGAGAGGCCAAAATTATTCTAGAAGTCAATATGATCATTGTGTGTACTTCAAGAAGTTGCAAGATGGGTCTTTCATTTATTTATTGATATATGTTGATGATATGTTGATTGCCTCAAAGAATGTTGAAGAGATTGAGAAATTGAAGAAACAAATGAAGAATGAGTTTGAGATGAAGGATCTTGGTGAAGCAAAGAAGATCCTTGGCATGGAGATCACTAGAGATAAAGAGAAGGGTTTGGTCAGTTTGAATCAAAGACAATACCTTGAGAAGTTGATTTGGAAGTTTGGAGTTCATGATTCAACCAAACCGGTTAGTACCCCTTTGGCTCCTCATTTTAAATTAAGTTCTCTACAGTGTCCTAAAACTGATAAAGAGAAGCTGCAAATGAAAAATATACCATATGCAAATTTGGTTGGTAGTTTAATGTATGCAATGGTATGCTCTAGACCGGATATTGCTCATGCAGTTGGCATGGTGAGTCAATATATGCATAATCCAGGTAAAGAGCATTGGCAAGCAGCTAAGTGGATATTGAGATATCTCCATGGTACTCGAGATGTTGGTTTATGCTTTGAGAGGGATGACTCTGGTATTGGTCATTTTGCAGTTGGTTATGTTGATTCAGATTATGCAGGTGATCTGGATGGAAGGAAGTCTACTACAGGCTATGTGTTTACTATGGCTAAAGGGCCAGTTTGTTGGAGGTCCATTTTGCAGTCGTCTGTTGCCTTGTCTACTACAGAGGCTGAATATATGGCATTTGCTGAAGCTATAAAGGAGGCCATTTGGATACATGGGCTGATTAGAGATTTGGGGGTTGATCAGAAGCAGGTGGAGGTACATTGTGATAGTCAGAGTGCCATTTATTTGGCTAAGTATCAGGTTCATCATGCGAGGACCAAGCACATAGATGTGCGTTATCATTTTGTTCGTGAAATTGTTGGTGAAGGGGAAATCATTCTCCAGAAGATTCCAACTAAAGACAACCCTGCTGATATGTTGACTAAGGTTGTTGGTGTAGCCAAGTTTGTTCATTGCTTGAACTTGGCTTACATTTTGCCTATATAAAGAAGGCGTTGAGCAGTAGGAGTTTTTGGAGCATTAGACTCGGCATGAGTTGTTCTCTTGCTAGTGTTTGGGAGTAACTTTTGTGTTGATTGTGTTTGTTGGCTTATCATGGCGTTTTCAGAACTTGGCCAAGGTGGAGATTGTTGAATTAGTGGCCAAGTGGCCAACTTTTGATTAAACAAATCAAAAAGAAAAAAAAAGACAACTTGATTATGTCCCTTCCATGTTTTTGGGAGGAAAACATGGAACCTTGTCTAAAGTCCTTTTGTTTTTTCTTTGGCTCATGTGAAAAGCCACGAGAAGGCTAGGTTATGAATAAGGGCAGCTGCTGCCCTTTTGTTTTAAGTGAGCAGAAAAACAGAGAGCAGCAGAGAAGAAAAGGGAGAGAAAGAAGGTACTGTAATGTAATGCCAATGAGTTCGTGTGCTTAACCAATCAATTACACGTTCATCATTATAAAGAATTTACTCAGGAATTAACTCAATAACAAGAAATCAAAGAAACATCTTATATTATATAAACTACGAAAGAAATTACAATCTCTAGCCATCGAAATTAGACAGCCGCAGCCGTAGTCACAATTACATCTTATATATAAACACCTTTAGATAGACTTAAAAAGAAATTACAATCTCTCGCCGTCGAAGTTTGACAGAACGTCTCCTCTACTGATCACTGAACACAATTGCCCATCCACAAACAATCGTTCCAACACGTCATCCCATCCAACGGCAAAGGCACTTGAGTTTCGTCAATCTGAGGCAGCTTCTCTTGTGACCATGCAGATCCACAGTCTAATGGTGCGAACAAATCGTCGAGGTCAAAAAACATTTCTTCACCGCTCTCAATAAGAAAGTCTTCATCCTTCAAAAGCGACTCACCACCTTCGCCGACCAAGCTTCTCGAGACATAATCATGATCAGAAAAACTTGCAGGCATCGTACTACCGTCAATGTTGCTTCTGCACTGCTGATCATGATCAATAGCGTCACTAATCATCTTGTAATTGCTTTCATCGAAGGGCAGGACAGGAGCACTGCTAGTACCAGGGCAGTTTTGTAGTTCCTCAATGGTATGGGTGATCACGCTAGTAGTATTTTGCGAACCCACTTTGTTTCTTGCCTTTGTTTTTGCTGGCTTCTCTTTGACTTCTTTTCTTGCTCTCTTTTTCGCCGGCTTCTCCATGACTTCTTTCCTTGCTCTCTTTTTTGCCGGCTGCTTGTTCACTTGTTGGGTTGAATTCGAACAATTCTTCTTGTTTCCGCTTCTAGAATTCTTTTTAAGTCGGCAGAGAACTACCTTCCCAATTTCGTGATCGGAGTCATCAGCGCAACCAAACACACTAGGAAGAATGCTGTACTCTTCCAAGAGCCAGTCACCGTCATGCTCACACCCTTCTTTCTCATACCGCAAATTCCTCTTTTTCCCAATAGCTTTTTCATTCTCCAAATCCTTAACCGGCTTTGAATTGGATTCGCTCCACGTACCTCCGGCGTCAATTTCACGTTTGATGCGCGCCTGGCTTCTAGCCGTGAGTTGGCAGAAGAAGTACAAATCTTGATCTTCAAGTCCCGGTCCGCCGAAATTCTCCCAAACCACCCACGGTGGAGTCTTGCCGAAGAGGTCGAACTCGTATATTAAATTCTCGCAGTAGTCTCTGTGGAGGACTCTGTTGTAAAGGAAGAAACTGATCAATTCCTGATCGGTCGGATGAAACCGAAAACCCAGCGGCATTCCGTTAGAACCCAGCAGCTGATTTTCATAAAAACCCAGCGGCACAATACCACCATAACCCTCCTTCTCCATTGTCAAGACCTCGTTAGGGTTTCTCTCAGTTGTTTCGGACACTATGTTGGTGCGAAATCGTATGAGATCTTTCCTTACCGGGGTAGGTGATTATATACTTTTTCTCCCCAAGTCTCTGCCGTTTGATTAAATCTCATCTACGGCTGGGCGAGTTTCACGTAAGTAGCCGTTGGGTGTGCAAAAGATTCTGAAATATCCTACAGTGGATAGGAAAAGTATATACATTTTGTCCCGGTTTGTTCGGAGCACCGCCGCTGTGCCGCCACTGGAAGTCGGAAACCGTGTTGGATAAAATCACTGTTTGTGTGTTTCAACTTTGAACTCGGAAGAGCCTACGCGTGAGTACTTATAAGTGTTCTGGGCAATCCTGACCCGTTGGATCTAATCCCATCCCACGGTGGATGAGTGTGTTTTAATTATCCCAACGGAATATACAAAAGGGTAAAAGGAAATTTCAATGTTGGAAGTTATATTTTAGTGCAATAGCCAAATTTGTTGTGTCGCCAATAATTTTTAAAGGAAATTTTATTTAAACTCATTTAATCTTTTTTTACATCCAACTTAAATTCAATATTGGAAATTAATAATAAAACTCAAATTTATCAATAAACTCAAACACTATAATTAAACCTTACGATCACTCTTTGTTCTTAAAGTATAATCCTCCAGTTGGAATGCTGCCTGTGGCAGCAGGTAGAGATCCACTTTGTTAACGAGTTTGTTGTCTAATGCCCAGTTAAAAGCAGGTTGATCATATGCTTTTTTCTCTCTGGACCATAGTTGACACACCCCGTCCCGAAGGAGGGCGTGCTGGCCGTCACGTGAGAGTGACATAACCATTTACACAGTTCGGAAGCTTTAAAAAATTACAATTACTAAGATGACCCACCCGAGGGTGAGTCTTACTTTTGTGAATTCTGTCAGAACACCGTTGGATTCCTCGTGGCCACCAAAGCTCTGCTATCTAGGACCTGGAGGGGCGCAAAACAAAATTGAGTGGGTCAGTAAAACAAAGTTTTTCGAAAACATTTCATTTAAAACATTTCTAACCTCTCGCTAAAACATGTATACTTTCCCAGAAAAGTAGTATATAAACATATATATATATATATATATATATATATATCATCAAAAGCTCAAATCACAATCCTTCAACGCTTTTCAAAAAAATATGCCATGCCAAGTGTCAAAAACATAATCAGAATGCATCCATATCAATCAGGTGAATAATAAGTCAACCGGAGACCCTATAATGGTCATGTACGGTTGATTCTAAAGCTCATCATCCAAACTAACCGGAGTCACCTCGGTGACCTGTACGGTCTAACTCTGCACGTCACTCGGAACTACATAAGGTAGTCTGTACGATGACAGGTGTATAAATACGCTCTAGTGCTTCTCACATCAATCATCAGCGTGCATATCTAAGGTCACCCACCAGTCGGAACCCCTCTAATGGTCTGTACGACTGGCATGTCGGAACCCTCACATGGTATGTACGACATCCACCTACTTGGATCCAAGGCGAGCGTGCGGTGTGGTGAATAATATAAGCACTAACACCTAGGGTGCAGGTTATGAGCTTTCGATGCAATTCACATAAATAAATCGTATGAATAATGTAAAGACTCACCTGTGCGTCCACCGCGTCAATTCACATATATATGCATCAATTATCAAATTCAAATATCTCAACAATTGTATGCATGGCAATTTAAATCATATTTTCATATAAACACATTTTCTGGGAAAAACAGTAATATATAGGTAATACGAAAACAAAATTGCCCACTCACCTGGAGTTCGCCCAATAACTCCCTAGCACCGTACATCAAGGCGTCATGACGATCAGTGCCTAGAACAATAATCAAATCCAATCTCAGGAATCCTGCCGATCGAATACATAACTTATATAAGACACGTCACTAGGTAGTTCGATCCGAATGATCTGCAACTCAGATTTCAAATCCGTAACTTCCAGATGTCTACAATATACCTCTAGGACAATATCCTAAAATTTCATTACCATCCAACGGTCGGATCTCCGTCAATTTCCAAAACTAAGTGACGGTTAACATTCTATTTTATGAACTTACAACTTCAATTCCGGAAGATCCGTAAATCGGATTCCCAATACGTAAGTTCCTATAATCCTCAAATATTACGTATTACAACGTATCAAAGTTTGGTGACGATCCAACGGTCGGATCGTCAATTCACATTTTCACCTAACCACGAATCGTAACCAACTTAGGTTCAATTATTTAATTTATGTCCATCAATTATCAAAATTGAACCTAGAACCTTAAACACATGCTAAGAATGACATTGGCGGGCCATTGGCCACGTGACGCCGCACGGGCCACCGCGAGTGGCGGTTGGCCGCCCCGGCTCTCCGGAAAATTCAACTATTTCCAAAAATTACCAAAATTTGCAGATTTGAAGATCTCAATGAGTAGAACAACTTTCATACCTGTGGCCAAGGCCAATTTGGCTTGGAAGTGCTTCAATTTCACCAAAACCGTAAAGAACCCTAGAATTGGGTGTTTCCAATTCGACCTTCAAACTTGTTCCAACGCCTCTACTACCTCTTGGGATTTGCTCTAGGTCCTAAAGGAAAATGGTGTTAGTAATTGAAAGAAAACATTTCAAAATTTGAAGAATTTAAACAAAAAAGTCGCAGCACCCGTAGGGGTGTTCTTCGCGAAATCATCATGAAATTCATTGATTCTTAGGGTGAAACGTGAAGAGGGAAGGCCTAGATGTTGATTGGGAGTGGTACCTTGATTCAATTCGTCGGAAAATTGGACGAAAACGGCGAGAACCCGCCGATTTGAGGGCACGGGTTGCGCGGGCCGCACGGGTCAAGAACGACCCGTTCCCCCTGTTCCCCCGTTCACCACTCTCCCTCCTTTCTCTCCTTTCCTTCCTCTGGTTGGTCAGCTTCTCCCTCTCTCTTCTTCTGATTCGCCTCTCCTCCTTCTTCTCCGATTGGGCAGTTTTGCCCAATCTCTCTTTCTTTCTGTTTTCTTTTTCTTCTTTTTCTAACGCACACACCCACACCAGAAACCTTAATTCATTTATATTTATTTATTTTTGTTTTTCCTTACATCCAAGCCATCCATTTATTCTTCAGTAAATCTGGGCCATCCAATTTTTAATAATAAAATTTATAAAATGCCCAAACTTCAAACTTTAAAATCTTTTTCGTTATAACTTCAATAACGAACCGTCTGCACCCACGCGTCCGTAACGACGAGTATTACGAGGATATGTCAAGAAAACAAATCTTAGATGGCACGACATGATGATTAACCTTGAATAATGCACGTACCTCAAAGGGCATTTTTGTAAAATCCTTTATTAAAACTTTAAAAATTCTTAAAATCAGGGACGGGCTGTCACAATAGTTGATCTTTAGGCCATCTCCAACCGATGGCTGGCCAGATGGCTCATTTTAGCCCTCTGGCCCTCCAAGATTCTTCAAGATATTAATATTTTAATGAACCGTACATGACCATATTTGCCTCCGTCTCCAACCGAGGGCCAGAGGGCCAGAGGGCTCGTTTTAAGCATGTCACAAAAAACCGTCTCCAACCGAGAGCCAAAGGGCCATAGGGCTAAACATAATTTATTATTTAAAAACTACAACTTTAATGTTGTATAATGGCTTAGGAAGTTATAGAAAAAAAATAGAATTTAAAAAAAATATGAAACAAATTTTGTGAAATAGAAGTTATAGGAAAAAATGGAATTTAAAAAAATATGAAATAAATTTTGTGAAATAGAAGTTATAGGAAAAAATGAAACAAATTTTGTGAAATAGAAGTTATAGGAAAAAATGGAATTTAAAAAAAATATGAAATAAATTTTGTGAAATAGAAGTTATAGGGAAAAAATGGAATATGAAACAAATTTTGTGAAATAGAAGTTATAGGAAAAAAATGGAATTTTAAAAAAATATGAACCAAATTTTGTAAAATATAAGTTATAGAAAAAAAGTTATAGAAAGTTATAGAAAAAAAAGGTTTAAATTCAAAAAAACAAAAAAGAAATTTGAATACAACGGCTAATGACTGGCTAGCCGTTGGAATTCAAATTAGTGTCGGTTTTAACCGACACTATTCAAACTGATATTACACTAACATTGCTATTAGTGTCGGTTATAACCAACACTAATAATATAGTATATATTATTTTTGTCGGCTATAACCGACAGAAATAACAGAGCATTAAAAAAATGGCCAGCCCCGGGCTGGCTGGCTGGCTGCATGCAGCCAGCCCTCCAGCCCTCTCCGATTCCGTGGGGCCCTCCCAAATTCCAGAGCCCTCTGGCCTAGCCCTCGGTTGGAGACAATTTTCGAGCTATTTTCGGCCCTCTGGCCCTCTGGACCCTTCGGTTGGAAATGGCCTTAAGTTCCTCGATCCACTTCTTAATAACCATCTTTAAGTTCCTGCAGGTAACAATTGAATTATCAGCTTTTGTGTTGTGGAAAACCATGCAAAGAACTTAGGTCTAAACACATCAAATTTAGCTTCTAAAAATCATAAATCCACATATTGAATTGGGTTTATGGGGGGTATATTAGGTATTAAATTTGAGTTTAAAGAGATATTAATAGTTTAGTTAAAAATCAAATGGGTGTAAAGAGTAAGTTAGGTGTAGAAATAGGTTAGATGAGTTTAAATAAAATTTCTCAAATTTTAATTAATGGACCAAACTACAATTTAGGAGTGGAAAAAAATATAGAAAATTATCGGACCAACCAAAGCCGTACCAAAATATTGAAAAAGGACCAAACTGAAAGTACAGAAAAATTCGGTACCTAAACCCGAACAGATACCGAAATTTTTAGTACATGATTCAATATGAAATATTAGTTTTTTTCGGTAAGACCTTAAACCAAAATACAACAACAACAACAACAAAGCCTTTTCCCACTAAGTGGGGTCGGCTATATGAATCCTAGAACGCCATTGCGCTCGGTTTTGTGTCATGTCCTCCGTTAGATCCAAGTACTCTAAGTCTTTTCTTAGAGTCTCTTCCAAAGTTTTCCTAGGTCTTCCTCTACCCCTTCGGCCCTGAACCTCTGTCCCGTAGTCACATCTTCGAACCGGAGCGTCAGTCGGCCTTCTTTGCACATGTCCAAATCACCGGAGCCAATTTTCTCTCATCTTTCCTACAATTTCGGCTACTCCTACTTTACCTCGGATATCCTCATTCCCAATCTTATCCTTTCTCGTGTGCCCACACATCCCATGAAGCATCCTCATCTCCGCTACACCCATTTTGTGTACGTGTTGATGCTTCACCACCCAACATTCTGTGCCATACAACATCGCTGGCCTTATTGCCGTCCTATAAAATTTTCCTTTGAGCTTCAGTGGCCTACGACGGTCACACAACACGCCGGATGCACTCTTTCCATCCAGCTCGTATTCTATGGTTGAGATCTCCATCTAATTCTCCGTTCTCTTGCAAGATAGATCCTAGGTAGCGAAAACGGTCGCTTTTTGTGATCTTCGCTAGATTGCTCCGGTCATTAGTGTGGATAAGTATATAAATGGATAGAGATAGAAAAGCAAACACAAGATGTACGTGGTTCACCCAGATTGGCTACGTCCACGGAATAGAAGAGTTCTCATTAATTGTGAAGGGTTTACACAAGTACATAGGTTCAAGCTCTCCTTTAGTGATTACAAGTGAATGATTTAGTACAAATGACATTAGGAAATATTGTGGGAGAATGATCTCGTAATCACGAAACTTCTAAGTATCGGAGTGTGGTGTCGTCTTGACTTGCCTTATCTGTCTCATAGGTAGATGTGGCATCTTCTCTGGAAGTACTCTTCCTCCATCCAAGGGTGGTATCTTTAACTGGTGGAGATGCACAAGGTAATGTATCAATTTCACTTGAAGCTTACTTGTAGTTTCAGGCTTGGTCAAGCGCGATACAAACCATGTAGAAGGAGTCCCCCAAGTCGCCGAGCTAGGGGGTCTGCTGAAAGAGGTGACAGACAAGGTAAGCAATCAGAGCTCCGACTGATTGTTCACCTTCTCCCCATCTTGCAGCAGCATGAAGGATAAAGAGAAGAAAAATGAGAAGAGATGATATGAGATACTTTTGCTTTTGAAGAAGTAACTTTCCACAGGCTTATTCTTGAACTGAGCTGGAGGGTTTTCTGGTTTCCTCCAGAGTATAAGGCCGACTGAAGAATTTGAGGGTCAAAACAAGTCCATCAAATCTAGAGTACGTTCCACCCTGCTGATATGGGATACTTTTGCTTTTGACAGAGTAATGGATGTATCGGCACGTGTGCTGTTACGCTTGTCTCCACATGCTTCCTTGTATCCTTCGCACTTGCCCTATCTGTTCCTCAAGCAGATGCGGAATCTTCCCTGGGAACATAAGATGTTGAAGATGAGTACTCGAGAGCAATGTCAGGTAAGTAATCAGGTAAGGGGTTCCAGGCAGTCAGTTCCTGGCTGGAAGCTTGATTCCAAGTGCTGACTGATTGCTCTCTTTCTCCTTGTCTTGCAGGTAAAAACAAGGCCAAAAGAAAAGACAGGGAAAAAGCATGATATGGGATACTCTTGCTTTTAACCCTGATGATATGAGATATTCTTGTTCTAGTATAGCTTGTTTGCAGAGGTATTATCGGGGGGAAAGAAAGCTGAATATTTCGAAAGGCTTCGTTGGGAGTGCCCTCTCAGATATGATGAAGGGTTGAGCATTTTTGCAAGTCTGCCTGTCCGTTGGGGATGGAGGTCGACATATATAGGAGTCTCCCTAACAACAAGTAGTAATGCTATTCCTTTACCCTGCTTGGTCATAGCACGGTAGTGGGAGCTGCCAGTTTCACATGTTTTAACTCTGTCAGAGCACTTTGAAAAAGTGGTCTGTGGTATCTGGCTCTCGAGATTCGGAGAACGATGCCTCTTCGATTTTTGAGAAAGCAATCATGCTGGGGGTCTGACTCTCGAGATTCGGGGAGCAGTGTCTCTTCGATTTTTGAGGAAGTAATCATGTTGGGAGTCTGGCTCTCGAGATTCGGAGGGCGGTGCCTCTTCGATTTTGGAGCAAGCAAACTTGTTGGGAGTGTTGTCTCGAATGTGAGTAAAGGTTGGGCATGTTTGCTAGTCTACCTTGCCACGAAGCACAAAGGTAGTGGGAGCTGAGCTGCAAGCTTCACGTGCTCAACTTTGGCAGAGAACTTTGGCAAAGTTATCTGTGGTATCCATGAGCTATTGTTGCGTGTGGGAAGTGGGTGATTGAACAGTAAGATTCATGTGCTTTCTACTTCACCAGAAGTCTTCGACAGAATGCCCATAATTTCTGCAAAGCTGAGTGTGCGTGTGACAGGTGCTGACAAGGCTAGAAAAGTAGGTGCCTCTTCGAATTCTGAGATCGGCCCTCGTGGTCTCTGAGCAGCCCAGCTTTTGAGAAAGCGAGCGCCTCTTCGATTGATTCGGAGAACGATGCCTCATCGATTTTTGAGAAAGCAATCATGCTGGGGGTCTGGCTCTCGAGATTCGGGGAGCAGTGTCTCTTCGATTTTTGAGAAAGTAATCATGTTGGGAGTCTGGCTCTCGAGATTCGGAGGGCGGTGCCTCTTCGATTTTGGAGCAAACAATCTTGTTGGGAGTGTTTTCTCGAATGTGAGTAAAGGTTGGGCATGTTTGTTAGTCTACCTTGCCACGAAGCACAGAGGTTGACACACAGGGACTTTCCAATTATCCAGCAATGGTACTGTTCCTTTACCCTCTCTTCGATTTTTAAGAAAGTAGTCATGTTGGGAGTCTGGCTCTTGAGATTCGGAGGACGGTGCCTCTTCGATTTTGGAGCAAGCAATCTTATTGGGAGTGTTTTCTCGAATGTGAGTAAAGGTTGGACATGTTTGCTAGTCTACCTTGCCACGAAGCACAGAGGTTGACACACAGGGACTTTCCAATTATCCAGCAGTGGTACTGTTCCTTTACCCTTGTGGGTAATAATATGGTAGCTAGACCTTCAAAATTTATGGGTCTAAACTTTGTTAGTGCTGTTTCTTTGCTATTCTTTTACCCTTCTTGGTCAGAGCGATGTAGTGGGAGCTGCAAGCTTCACGTGCTCAACTTTGGCAGAGAACTTTGGCAAAGTTATCTGTGGTACCCATGAGCTATTGTTGCGTGTGGGAAGTGGGTGATTGAACAGTAAGATTCATGTGTTTTCTACTTCCCCAGAAGTCTTTGACAGAATGCCCATAATTTCCGCAAAGCTGAGTGTGCGTGTGACAGGTGCTGACAAGGCTGGAAAAGTAGGTGCCTCTTCGATTTCTGAGATCGGCCCTCGTGGTCTCTGGGGAGCCCAGCTTTTGAGAAAGCGAGCGCCTCTTCGATTTCTGAGATCGGCCTTCGTGGTCTTTGAGCAGCCCAACTTTTGAGAAAGCAAACGCCTCTTCGATTTCTGAGATCAACCCTCGTGATCTCTAAGCAGCCCAGCTTTTGAGAAAGCAAACGCCTCTTCGATTTCTGAAGCTCCGTCGAGTGCCTATTTTTATAGGGGCTGGCATTAAGTTCCAAAGCACACTTGAATCTCCACCAGTAGAAGCTTCATTCTTGCACTTCTAAGATCTTGATTTGTCCGACCTCTTCTCTCTTCAACACCTTTGAAAATGTCTGGCCCCTCCGACCGTCGTTTTGACTTGAACCTTGTTGAAGAGGCAGCCCCGCCTTCTCCAGACAACATATGGCGCCCATCCTTCGTCTCCCCTACTGGTCCTCTTACCGTTGGGGATTCCGTGATGAAGAATGATATGACCGCTGCGGTGGTGGCCAGGAACCTTCTCACTCCCAAAGATAACAGACTACTTTCCAAACGGTCTGATGAGTTAGCTGTTAAGGATTCGCTGGCTCTCAGTGTTCAGTGTGCAGGTTCTGTGTCTAATATGGCCCAACGCCTATTTGCTCGAACCCGCCAAGTTGAATCATTGGCGGCTGAAGTGATGAGTCTCAAACAGGAGATTAGGGGGCTCAAGCATGAGAATAAACAGTTGCACCGGCTCGCACATGACTATGCTACAAACATGAAGAGGAAGCTTGACCAGATGAAGGAAACTGATGGTCAGGTTTTACTTGATCATCAGAGATTTGTGGGTTTGTTCCAAAGGCATTTATTGCCTTCGTCTTCTGGGGTTGTACCGCGTAATGAAGCTCCAAATGATCAACCTCTGATGCCTCCTCCTTCTAGGGTTCTGTCTAGTACTGAGGCTCCAAATGATCCCCCTCCGGTGCCTTCTCTTTCTGGGGCTCTACCGACTGCTGAGACTTCTCCTAAGCAACCTTTGTGAAGGCTCCCTCTTGTGTGTTTATTTTGACTCATATATATGTACATATTTGTAGCTTATCGGGGATATCAATAAATAAGTTTTCCTTCATTTCAACGTATTGTGTTAAATACACCAAAGCCTTCTTCGCTAAGTTCTTTGAATTTTCTTTTGTTGAAGCTTGTATGTTGAAGCTTTCTGAGTGGAGCATGTAGGTTGGGGTAGTGTTCCCTTAATTTCCCGAGTGAGGAAAACTTCTCGGTTGGAGACTTGGAAAATCCAAGTCACTGAGTGGGATCGGCTATATGAATCTTAGAACGCCATTGTGCTCGATCCTGTGTCATGTCCTTCGTTAGATCCAAGTACTCTAAGTCTTTTCTTAGAGTCTCTTCCAAAGTTTTCCTAGGTCTTCCTCTACCCCTTCGACCCTGAACCTCTGTCCCATAGTCGCATCTTCTAATCGGAGCGTCAGTAGGCCTTCTTTGCACATGTCCAAACCACCGTAACCGATTTTCTCTCATCTTTCCTTCAATTTCGGCTACTCCTACTTTACCGCGGATATCCTCATTCCTAATCTTATCATTTCTCGTGTGCCCACACATCCAACGAAGCATCCTCATCTCCGCTACACCCATTTTGTGTACGTGTTGATGTTTCACCGCCCAACATTCTGTGCCATACAGCATCGCCGGCCTTATTGCCGTCCTATAAAATTTTCCCTTGAGCTTCAGTGGCATACGGCGGTCACACAACACGCCAGATGCACTCTTCCACTTCATCCATCCAGCTTGTATTCTATGGTTGAGATCTCCATCTAATTCTCCGTTCTTTTGCAAGATAGATCCTAGGTAACGAAAACGGTCGCTCTTTGGTATTTCTTGATCTCCGATCCTCACCCCTAACTCGTTTTGGCCTCCATTTGCACTGAACTTGCACTCCATATATTCTGTCTTTGATCGGCTTAGGCGAAGACCTTTAGATTCCAACACTTCTCTCCAAAGGTTAAGCTTTGCATTTACCCCTTCCTGAGTTTCATCTATCAACACTATATCGTCTGCGAAAAGCATACACCAAGGAATATCATCTTGAATATGTCCTGTTAACTCATCCATTACCAACGCAAAAAGGTAAGGACTTAAGGATGAGCCTTGATGTAATCCTACAGTTATGGGAAAGCTTTCGGTTTGTCCTTCATGAGTTCTTACGGCAGTCTTTGCTCCTTCATACATATCCTTTATAGCTTGGATATATGCTACTCGTACTCCTTTCTTCTCTAAAATCCTCCAAAGAATGTCTCTTGGGACCCTATCATACGCTTTTTCCAAATCTATAAAGACCATGTGTAAATCATTTTTCCCATCTCTATATCTTTCCATCAATCTTCGTAAGAGATAGATTGCCTCCATGGTTGAGCGCCCTGGCATGAACCCGAATTGGTTGTCCGAAACCCGTGTCTCTTGCCTCAATCTATGCTCAATGACTCTCTCCCAGAGCTTCATTGTATGACTCATTAGCTTAATACCCCTATAGTTCATGCAATTTTGTACGTCGCCCTTATTCTTGTAGATAGGCACCAAAGTGCTCGTTCGCCACTCATTTGGCATCTTCTTCGTTTTCAAAATCCTATTGAAAAGGTCAGTGAGCCATGTTATACCTGTCTCTCCCAAAAGTTTCCACACTTCGATTGGTATATCGTCTGGGCCTATTGCTTTTTTATGCTTCATCTTCTTCAAAGCTACAACCACTTCTTCCTTCCGGATTCGACGATAAAAAGAGTAGTTTCTACACTCTTCTGAGTTACTCAACTCCCCTAAAGAAGCACTCATTTCATGTCCTTCATTGAAAAGATTATGAAAATAACCTCTCCATCTGTCTTTAACCGCGTTCTCTGTAGCAAGAACCTTTCCATCCTCATCCTTGATGCACCTCACTTGGTTTAGGTCCCTTGTCTTCTTTTCCCTTGCTCTAGATAGTTTATAGATATCCAACTCTCCTTCTTTGGTATCTAGTCGTTTATACATATCGTCGTAAGCCGCTAACTTAGCTTCTCTGACAGCTTTCTTCGCCTCTTGCTTCGCTTTTCTATACCTTTCACCATTTTCATCGGTCCTCTCCTTGTATAAGGCTTTACAACATTCCTTCTTAGCCTTCACCTTTGTTTGTACCTCCTCATTCCACCACCAAGATTCCTTTTGGTGTGGGGCAAAGCCCTTGGACTCTCCTAATACCTCTTTTGCTACTTTTCGGATACAACTAGCCATGGAATCCCACATTTGGCTAGCTTCCCCCTCTCTATCCCACACACATTGGGTGATTACCTTCTCTTTGAAAATGGCTTGTTTTTCTTCTTTTAGATTCCACCATCTAGTCCTTGGGCACTTCCAAGTCTTGTTCTTTTGTCTTACTCTTTTGATATGTACATCCATCACCAACAAGCGATGTTGATTAGCCACGCTCTCTCCTGGTATAACTTTGCAATCCTTACAAGTTATACGATCCCCTTTCCTCATTAGAAGAAAATCTATTTGTGTTTTTGACGACCCACTCTTGTAGGTGATCACATGTTCTTCTCTCTTCTTAAAGAAGGTGTTGGCTAAGAAGAGATCATATGCCATTGCAAAATCCAAGATAGCTTCCCCATCCTCGTTTCTCTCCCCAAAACCATGGCCACCATGAAAACCTCCATAGTTGCCTGTCTCCCTGCCCACGTGTCCATTTAAATCTCCTCCTATAAATAACTTCTCCGTCTGAGCAATTCCTTGCACCAAGTCTCCAAGATCTTCCCAAAATTTCTCCTTCGAACTCGTATCCAACCCTACTTGAGGTGCGTACGCACTAATCACATTGATAAGTTCTTGTCCTATTACAATCTTGATTGCCATGATTCTATCTCCTACCCTCTTGACATCTACAACATCTTGTACCAAGGTCTTGTCCACGATGATGCCAACACCGTTTCTCGTTCTATTTGTGCCCGAATACCAAAGTTTAAACCCTGAGTTTTCTAGATCCTTTGCCTTACTACCAACCCACTTAGTTTCTTGTAGGCACATAATATTTATCCTTCTCCTCACCATAACTTCCACTACTTCCATAGATTTTCCCGTTAAGGTTCCTATATTCCACGTTCCTAAACGCATTTTGCTCTCTTGAACTCTACCCTTCTGTCCTAGCTTCTTCACCCTCCCCCGTCTAATAGGATCAAAGTACTTCTTTTGTGTGTCCCGGGTAAAGTTGATAGGAGTATATGCTCCCAAACAACTTTGAGTGGAGTCGTTCGAAAAGAAGTTTCTATGGCCCCCTTGCTCATTTAACACTGCATCCGGGTGCCGATGGAGATATAGCGACCCTTGCTCACTTATCACTGTGCTCGGGCCACACAGCGCGCCACTTACGGGTGACGCCCTAGCTTTAGCGCGATTTTGTTCTGGATTCATTTTGACCTCACCTCACTTTGCTCTCTCATCCTCCGCTGATTTCTCTCGATCTCTCTCCTCCTCCATATTTTCCATCTTCGAATCCGACCATACCACACACCCACATCACACTAGTGAGTCATCGACTCTTTCTCTCAATTGAACTGACTCATTCTCTCTCTCGATTGACCTCTCTAAGCTCACTCACCCACTCACTCATAGATTCACTCTCCCTCTCTCTCCGACTCTCTCACAAGACTCTCACTCAATCGAAAAATTAAAAAAAAATCTAGAATACAAAAGTTCGGATAAAAAAATTTTCTAGAATACAGAAGTTTGGAAAAACTGAAATTTTGGTTCGGTTTTAATTTTTCAAAATCTCATCCCGAAGTTCGGAAAACCTTCGGGGATCCTTGTTAAGACTCGGTACTAGCAACATTAGGAAGAACTGCATTCTTCTAAATACCATCCACCTTGATACTCACACACCATTTGTTATCATACTGAAAATTTCATTTTCGGCCCATAGAGATTCCGTTCTTCACATCCTCAACCAGGTTGAGGATGTGAAGACAACCTGCTTTGTAGGCGATGTCACTCCAAGTACCCTTGAACTCAATCTTGTGACTATAATCAAAACATCCGAGCTAATTAAATGTTGAGCTGGGAGAGGAAACACAAGTTTTGATTGACAAGGTAAGGTATTCCAAATTTCCTCAAAACATTGAACTCATGCACACAATGTTATTGTCCGCCACCATTAACGACTCTTTGGTTATTGTTTTCTTGTACATGAAGTAAATGATCAGTGGAATCAAACCCTGAACCCTCCATCCCATTACCAATTTACCATCATCATAAATTAACCGTTATTGTGTATATTGAAGTTTTCATCGGAAAAAGGAGAAAGACAACCTGAAAACCTTGCTTTTGATATGCATTCAAGATAGCGTGAGCTTATTCTTGCGATTATGCACTCTTTGAATAGGAATTATTTGTACAGTGCTAGATAAGTTATTGGGGGATTCTTTGAATGGTTTCAGTACCTCAAATATTCTCTCACAGATGTATTGGCGCTGCGGTTTTTTTCTTGGCCAGAACGAATGGAGAGATCCCCCCTCTATCCACCCAAGTCTTTGGTCTTAAGAAGGATGCCGAAGGCAGAGCTAGTGAATGGAGTGAAGTCATTACAACGTAACCGTACTAGAAGGTGCGGATGGATCAACAAAGACTAGAACAAACATATAATAACGGATTCTAAATTGTAAGCAAGCATCCAACCTAAAAAGGGAATGGGCTAGAATTATGAACTTCTATAATCTGATGATTTGATTGATTCAATATCAATGAACCAAGAAAGGAGAGTTGAGGGTTGGATCCAGTGTATCCATACATCTCGATCAGAAAATAATCAATAGAAAGATTTTCCAAGAATTTTCATATATTTGACGTATATGATAATAACACACTTAAGAAAAATGTATTAAATTTTCCAAGACTTTTATTCTCTCAAGCTAGCTTCGAGAGAGAGGGAAGCCAATTCCATGGCGTCTGGAGGGGAATAAAACAAACAACAAGCTGCATGCGATACCCATTCCGACAGGGAACGCCACCAAAAGCTGCCTGGCCTCCTCCGATGGCTTGGGGTAGAAGCAATTGACGACATTTTGATCAAACATTGCCACCGCAGCAAATACAAGTACGGACATGAAGGCATGGAAAAAATCTCTGAACTTTACCCTATATTTATCTGCCTCCTCCGGCGCAAGTGTGATTTTGGAACCGTCGAGAATCCACAACCCTTTAGATGTCGCCAACCCGTATCGGACCTTGCCTCTTTCGTCCCTCAAGCTGTCGGTGAAGCGCATAAGGAAGCAGGTAAGGCTGCAGAAAGTTAGGAGGAGCACAGTCATGGTTTGGTTGAGGACGGCCGGGCACTTCCCTTGGCGTGTGAAAGCGGGGGAGAACATTTGGAACACGAGGACGGTCCCCGTGGGGAGAAGATTAGACAAATGGGCCGTGCCTTTGAAGGTCTTTCTAATGGCCTTTCGTGCCGGGGTTTTCGGTTGTTTTGGCTTTGGGGCTATTGAACTTGATCCTTCTCCTCCTCCTCCTCCTGCATTATTATCCAAAAGTGGTTGCTGTGTTTCCTCGACCGCAGCCATGTCGCACAGATAAGGCGATAACTCTTTGAAGCCTTAGACTCTTTCCTCCTCGAAAGAGGTAAGTCAGTCAGCCTTCCTCCTGCACAAATGGATCGAACCACACAAGAACACAAGATCAAACGAACGAATGAAGAACAATGAGAACACTGGTTTGGTAATGATCAAACGAATTATAAATGGTTAAAGAAACTGAATGTTGAGATTAACAAAATTAGAATTCGTCTTTCTGTTTGGTTTCGGCAAGTAAATGGTAAAAATAAGTCATCAACTGGTTTCATAACTGATCCGACCTTCCAGAAACTCTTGTAAAGATTAATTTTTGTTTGGGAGTTTCATTTGATTGTAGGGGACCAATATGAAACGTTCGCAGTATTTCAAATAGGGTTGGTTTTGTACAATGGAATTACCTTCATCCTTAACTACAAATTACGTTAACGGAGCTGACGTCAATGACCAAATGGTACACAATTTCAAGGGAGTGATATGGATCTTTGGTCACTATGTTTTGGCTCAATTCATATTTGGTCACTAAATCTAGAAATTTAATTTTCAGCTTCGACCAGCCAAACACGAGCCAAAATTTTAGTTTTGAACACACGGAAAAAGGAACGATGGACCCGCCCGTTATATGTGGATACCATCACTCCGGTTATCTGACCGGCCGCTGCCAACCTCCCACGTAAACGATGTGATTCAGGCTTCTGTATATTTCGTTATGAACAATCAGTATAAAACATAAAATGTTACACAAGGGACCGGCTTCCATTTACAACAATCCGAATAATATGTCGTTACAGGATCACACAGTCCACTATCTTCCCCATGCAACGCATGTTTAGTGTTGTCCATCAATTCCCTCGTTTTCAAATTCCCTTTCACGTAACAATCAAGTCACTCTCCCAACGGAAAGCAACATAAACAACCAAAACTGCTAAGCGGGGGAGCGCATGACCAAAATATTTCCTTCCAAAGTGGTGTGGCTCCGGTTCATCAGGCACTGCTGGGGAGACTGGACAATTTATGTTCTCTATGGTATATTTACATTCCAATGGGTCTTGTTCTTGGTGAACTGCCAAGCGTTTGGGCATTAAGTAGTGTTGTTTCCTGCCAAGGATCAAGAGTGTACGGCGTAGTTGGACTTAGCTTGTTATACGATGAGTAGTCGCTCAAGTTGTAACTACTCTGTCCCATCATCGCGTAAGTTGGGTGAGGGGGAGAAAGAAAAGAGCTCTTGTGTGTTGCTCCATATTGTCGTAAGGGGCTTGAACAAGGAGATACAGGCAAAGATGTAATCATCCTTATATTCTCTCTGCATATACAAGATTGATAAAGAGTCATTTTACATTATAACACGTTCGACAGACTACATCGATGAGGATATGACGGGCAGAATATATTTACCTGGGGCTCCGCACATCTCTTGAAGTTGCGATTGTGGGCTTCACAGTGTGATCTGCATCACTCAGGGTGAAACTTGTTCTGTTGGAGTGTAGCTCTAATACTGGCTGTTCAGAGAAAGAAATTAAATAGAAATCAGGTTGGGCAAGCGCTTAGGTTTGATTGAGACTTGTTGGAAATACTAGTTTAACGATTCAAGACATAACATGGATGATGATATGTCAATAAATCGTTTAACAAAATGCAGTGTAACTTCTCCAAATAATCTCAAGCGCAAACTAGATTCCACACTTCTTTCTATAATTTGGCCCACAAACTAAAAGCTTAAAATATGCAGTAGAAAGTTAATAAGCTTTACCGGCGTCCTGCTTCCATGAAAAGCATATGGGAAGGCATCCTTGGTTACTTTCATGTTAGAAGATCTTGTCGTTGTTTGCTCTCTAATGAATGGGTGCTCTAGAAGGTCAAAAGCCGTAGGACGCTCTGATGGGTTCCGTTGCAAACATAGCCTCACAAAACTCTTTGCATCATTTGAAAGATGATCAGGAATATGTGGAATATCTTTGCTGTTTCCAATTTTAAAAATTGCAGCCACCTGTTGAACCCGATGTAAGGAAACAAGTTTTGGTGCAACAAACACTTTGTAGCTGATGATAACAAAGAAATTTTTTAAAGCAATAGGTTCTGAACAGTATATCGCACCCCTTCATACTGGCTCCAAGGAGGTTTAGAAGTTGCCATTTCGAGAATTGTACATCCTAAGCTCCATATATCCACGGCAAGGCTATAGCCGTTTGTATTCATTACAACCTGAAATTAACATTTCATGAACTGAAAATTCCACTACAGTGAACTGGATGCAAACAATACAAAGGAAAAAAGAGGGAAAAAAAGATGTTGAGAGAGATAAGTACCTCTGGGGCCATCCAATAAGGACTTCCCTTGAATGACAGCATTGAAGCACAATTTGTGATCTGAATCAGAACATAAAATCATCAGATTTCTCAAAATTGATTGAGAAAACCGACTAGGAAAACTAACAATTACATACTATTCTTCGATTTCCTTAGTCAAATACCACTCTTAAATATGCAGATAAGAAATACAGAACAATAAGCCAATTCCTAACACCCAGCTAAGAACAGGAAAAAATACAATGACAAAACTTATTAACTGCACTTCAATGTGCAAAGATTATAGAAAATGATAACTCCCGAAATTGAGGAGAAACCAAAGCCCGAAGTGTGGTCCGATCTTACTTTATCCTGAATAACCTCCACTCTATCTCCTTCGTAATTTTAAAATATCCTCTTGAACCAAAGCACCTGATAAATAGCCAACAGACCACCTTCCATAAAACCTTACAATTTTTTCCCTCTAGCAAACGTCTTATGGTTGTCACAATGAAAACAGATCCTTGTGACATTATTTTGTCCTGGTTTCCTGAATGCCAAGACATATCGTATAGTTAACACTTAACAGTTTCATTCTTACTCTTCCTAGACACATTCATGTTTGAGATAAATTAGCAATTCTATGCCTTCATTACTTCACTAAGAATTCAATGTGCAGAGAATGAGATGCAATTTACATGTTTAGCCATGCCAAAGTCTGCCAACTTGATTTCACCATTAGGACCCACTAATATGTTTGCTCCTTTAATGTCCCTGCAAGGAAAAACAAATTAGTAAAAAGATCATAAAGATAGAACACAACCGCCAGAACTTTAATTAAAAAGATTTAATAAATCATTATCAGTGTAAAAGTAGGAAGGTAAAAGATAAAGAAAATTATTGTAGGCTGAAAAGAAAAAAAATTAGATTTTGTACAAAATATTGCTGACCTAGAAAAAAGGGAAGACAAGTATTCATATGCCGGACCACCATATGATTGAAAATGAGGGAAAGGAAGATAATGAAGACATTACAGGTATTAAAACTCACACACCTATGAACTGTATTTCTTTCGTGTAAGTAGGCAAGACCAGATACAATCTGTCTGGTATAATTTTGAATCACAGGTTCGTTAAAGGCGCCATATTCTTGTAGTAGTTTATAAATTGAGCCACCAGACACATATTCCAAATAAACAGAGAGTGCATCTTCACCCTGAAAAGGACAAGCCAAAGTTGATAGTAACCCTTGATGCAACATCCAAATCAACAACTAACCAAATCAATTGAAAATAAATAACCCATCGCTCTCTTTTTCTATCCCCACACCAATGTATGCGTTCAGGCAATGTGCATGTATTTTTTATTGCTAATGGACAAGCATGTTTATCAGCATTTAAAGCAGTATATTTAACTCTCACCAATTCACTTCCATGATATCGAACAATGTTTGGATGTGAGAGCTGACTAAGCAAATTTATCTCCTGTCAACAACAAAAGGTTAGATGCAAACCAGTCCGCACCAACAATCAGATAGAGAGATTTCTAACAATGTAAATTTACTGTAAATGCTCAGTGACAGCTCGAAATACCAACTCAATTGGAGCAAAGCATCATGCCTGATATTTTCAAGGTAGCTGGACAAAGTTACCTGGTTCAGTTGCTTAAGACATTCTTTTAATGATTGATCATCTGTAACAAGCCTGACTTCTTTTATTGCACACATTTGCCCACTTTCACTGTCAATGTCACAAGCAAAAGTTTAGGAAAAGGAATACATATACATGGTAACAGGACATCTTGTCTGCACTCCAATTATTGCAAAACAATTATTTGGTGCCCTCACTTTGGAATCCATTTTGTTTCCTTTATAAATTCCAGGGTAATGTGCAAAGTGCGTGCATACATACAATCATTTTTGTGCCTGAAGTTTTTGTTTCCCTTGCCCAAAGAATAAATATTCAATTTAGTTCCCAAAACTAACAAACATGACCGTTCACTTTTTGTTATTAATCAATCCACCACAAAAGTAAAATTCACATTTACCTGTTAAACCCAACATAAACATGGCCAAAGGTCCCTCTTCCTAAAAGCTTTCCCTTCTTCCACTTTGATAGCGCACAAGCTGTGTTTTCAGTGACTGGACTAGTTCTACTGCTGGCCAAGGCAAAAGGACTAGTTGGGGAACCTGGAGGGAGCGGAAGAGGATGATACACACTTTTCCCATCTTCTTGCTTTCCCGTTGGAGACTCCAAACCCATGGGACACAATCGTGGGTGAAGAGGAGATGTTGGGCTAGTTGGCCCCCTAGACCTAGGACCTGGGCTTTTCGGCATCATGCTGACCTTTGGATCACCAATACATCTGTAAATAATATAGGACATTGATAAGAAGCATAAAATTATTCTTTATATCTCAGATATAATCAAAAAAATATTCCAATGATCCCAATCATCATCTTGTGGAAATATAAGAATAAAGCCATCAACTTAATACAAAACAAGTTGATAAATATTCTAGTAAGATTTATAGTAAGATTTATAGCTTAAAATATCTATGTTAATCAGCATGATGTGGTTAATGCTAAAAACAAGTGGCCTCATAAAAAGAAAATCAAACTCTACTATGACAGAAAACCAAAACCAGTTTGGAAAGGAAATATCAGCTCAAAAAGTTAATAACTCAGAAAAGTAGCTGATAATCACTCAAATTCGGACAGCAAAAACTCTATGGAGAAGGCAAGAGTATTTAGCTAACTAATTACTAAATTAATATCCAATAAGTAACTATGAATCCAATAAATTCACAAATGAAACAGTTAAACCATATATGTATGGATTGGAACTGAACGTTTGAATTAAAGTTCTTATAAGCATGAATTGAATTGATTTGAACTGAATGAAAAAACATTCAAAAGTCCCAAATTGTGCACAGAACAGAAAATTATCTCATCCGAAAACGCAGGGGTTTTGTGGAGAAAAAAACCAACCTATAGCTGGAAGCAGCACCACAATGAGCAACCAGTGGGTCGTCGGAGCCAGAGGAGCTGACGCTTGAAACAGAGGCGGACCCAGATCCTAACCCATTGACCTGATCATTTCCCAAAGCCAAACCCTGCAGGGACGACACCGATGGGCGAGGCAGGGGATGAGCTGCTCTCTCACCGCCATCTGAGTCAAAACCCAAAAAGCCAGAAGAAGAGACACCGACAACGCTACTAAATTCCCTGCTGGCTCTCGGTGATGCCCGCGTGACTTGTTCGTCGAAGCTCCTCGGCCTTTCGTCCTTCTCCTTCTTCTTATTATCGTTACTGATCGAAGATTTGTTGACAAAGTTGTTGCTGTTGCGGTTAGAGTAGGGGTTTTTGTGCTGGACTGCCTTCTCTTGCTCCTCTTTGCTCTTGCTTGATTTTCTTCCCCACCAAGCAGGCATATTTACCTCAATTTATCTATTTCTACCATTAAAATTTTGAAATATCAAATCAATTTGCTTGATTTTCTTCACTCCAATACCAAATGATCAGACCTCAACGATCAATTTTAAAAATTGACACACAAAGATTCAGACTTCGAACACGAATTTCAAAATTCCCAAAAAAACCAACACCCATTTCAGTTACGAGAACTTCAAATCAACATCAATTTCAACAAAATTCCCAACATCCGAACCCCGAAATGAACAAATTCTCAAAATTCAACCCCCGATTGCAATCCCAATCTCAATCCAAATCCAAATTACATACCTTGTAATCGAACGGAGGAGCTGGGTGGCGGAGCTCCAGACGTGAACGGCAGAGCACGACGGATGCAATTAGGAATACTTGGGGCGGCCTATAACATCCTCCGCCGTCTGAGGCTGAGGCTCTCTTAAAAAGCAAGATAATTTATTTTTATTCAATTTAATTCGATTGAGAAGAGAGAGAAGATGACTCAGAAAGAAGGAAATTGAGAGTGAAAAGAGCTTGAATTCGGGGTTTGCAGCTCGATTTTATATCGCAGGAGGAAGAAGAAGAAGAAACGGAGACTTTTTTTCTTTCGGGGAGAGAGAGAGAGAGAGAGAGTGTGTGGGACCTGTGGAGGAGAGAGAGAGAGCACAAGTGTGAGGAACAGCTCAGCAGAGAGGGAGACGACAAAAGAGTGAGTTTCGGGGACGGCAGCCGGTGGTTGGATAAAGCCGAAGGGGTGACGTGTCAGGTTTCTGGTTGTGAGATATGACGTAAATGCTTACGTACACACGCATGTAACGGATGAGGTGTATGTATGTTGAGATGATCATACATACATGTGCCTGCATGCATGCATGTTGATGTCATGTGGGGGAGGAGTGGACTGCGTCAATGGGTGTCGGGGAAACTTGTGGGTGGGTGTGGGGGTGAGTGACCAAGTGAGTGTATTGCGGATTTGGTATTTGTAAAAAATTCCAAAACCAAAAGTGGCCACAAGATTCATAACACAAACGGTTGATGCTCGCTATTACGATGGAAAATGATTTTCGTACTCTATTTTTTCTCGTGTTTATAGCCACATGATGCAGTTAATGGCAGGAAATTAAGAGATAAACAAATGAGAAGTGCAGGAATCGCTTCTGTAAATAATGGAATTCATGTTTTGATGATTATTGCAATCCAACTTAGTCCTTAAGTTGCATGAGCACTTTAGATGGATTGGGTACACAAGTAACAACCAAGGTGGCGTTTCGGCTCAAATAATAGTGTGATATGATTTTATTCAACATGATATTGTGTTATTGGACCAATACGTCAACTTGACGGTGTACCCATATCTAATCCTTGTGAAACCCGCCATTAGTAAATCAAGTAAGCAATGACGTCATTGCTTTATTCACTTTTCTTTGTTTAGGTGGGATGAGTGATTTAAAGTTCTGTTTTAGATAAGAAAAATAGTAAACCAAATGATATGAAAAGGAAAGTTCTGAAATGAGAGATTCTCTCATGCCACTAACTCATGACATGGTAATCGTCCCTTAAAAGATGAATGCACTTTTTAAGCACATGATAAACGTTTATTAGATAGTGACGCCACTAAAACTAAAATTCAATTGCATGAATGGTTCTTTCTGGTAGGGTTAACGTTATCACAAACTTGAAACTTGTCCTTACAAGGAGGGTTTTGGGTTTAGGGAAAATAACGTGAACATTCTGTAGATG
Organism: Malus domestica; assembly: GCF_042453785.1. Lineage (NCBI taxonomy): Eukaryota > Viridiplantae > Streptophyta > Magnoliopsida > Rosales > Rosaceae > Malus > Malus domestica. Next base: position 6,060,274 of record NC_091671.1, on the reverse strand, counting down.
TTATCGAACTTAAAGTAAGAACACACTCGGTACATGAGCTATAACATCTTCACCGGTCTTACACAAACGAAAATCAAGGAGAAATCGGAACAGTTATTGGCACTCGGTAAATGGAGAGACTACGATAGGAACATCTAGAGAGGAAGTTCACCACTGTCGGCAATCACGACTTTGCTCTTGGGTGTGCCACTCTGGTTTCCTTCAGCTTCAATCTTGTAAACCACATCCATTCCGGACAGCACCTTTCCGAATACAACATGTTTGCCATCCAACCTATAAACATTCAAATACGGAATCAAACTTTAGCTTTGATAACTATACATGTGTAAACCAATGGCTGTTAAAAAAGAAGTGGTAATGGACCTCCTCCTTGTTACGGGATAGGGCTTCAGATCAAACTAATGAAATCAGTAGTTGAGCACTATTTTAAATGAGCGCAAGTGTAGAATTATACAAGGAATAGGATTGAAATTTAAGAAATGTGAGATGGAATCAGTAGAAAAAGGGGACAGAATGAACCCGCCATCTGTGGATACCATCACTACGGTTGTCTGGCCGCTGCCCAACTCTCACCAAAACGGTGGGAATCAGGCATTCACTGTAAGCACTATTGGTCTCCACGAGAAAGCAAACCAAAATCGCTTCCTCTAATCAAAACCAACAAGTGCCGGAATTACACAAATTAAGAAAGTGATGCAACATGCAGAAGCAGATAGTCATTCTAGAGATATTCTTAGCTTTTTCAAGTATGCATGGATGCACATAGAATTACCAGTTAGTTGTCACAGTTGTGATGAAGAATTGTGAACCATTGGTGTCGGGACCAGCATTTGCCATTGACAAAAGCCCTGTAAAAAAGAGCAAGCGTTTTGTTCACAACATAATATAGGTTCAAACTTCAAGATTATATTGGGTGCTAGCTATCCATGCCACTGGAAGAGAAGGCAGGTGGGATGGGTTATTTCTCTACCTGGACCGGTATGCTTTAGCTTGAAATTCTCATCAGCAAACTTCTCTCCGTAAATTGATTCTCCACCTCTTCCATCACCTAGTGTGAAATCACCTCCTTGGATCATGAAACTGGGTATAATCCTGTGGAATTTGCTACCCTTGAAATGGAGAGGTTTTCCACTCTTTCCAACGCCGTTCTCCCCTGAAATATTTGGGCAAAAAAGCTCAAAACTTTATAAACATTGTCGACTCTTACAACTTTCTAATCAATGTGTTCTAATGCAGTATGCAGAAAATTTGTACGTAGCAACTAAATATTTGCATCCTTCCATTTTAATTATTGAGTTGTTACTGAACTTGAAGGCCTCGAGCAAGGACCATTTCATATACATTGCTGATGATAAACCCCAAAAAGTAGACACTACATATCAACTGCTAAACTTAATACGAGGAAACGAAGATGAGTAACTGGTTACCTGTGCAAAGAGCTCGAAAATTCTCTGAAACACCAAAGGAATGAATTAGTAATGTTCTGAAATTGTTAGACTTAGTTTAACACATAGAACCCACAAAATGATAGTAATATTATTCAATACCTGCAGTCTTGGGAACCGCCTTCCCAAAGAGACCGATCACAACCCGTCCTGAAACACAGTGATCGAAACAAGTATCAATACCGATTAGCCAGAAACAAAAAGCACCACCACCAAAAAAAATCCCAATAATTCATCAAACTAGGGCACCCAAATTTTCATTTGCAAAACTCTATGCACATAAACATTTCTCCAACTCCACAGAAACACATCCACCTCTACACAAATGATCACCTATCGGCGTTCAGCTCCCAATTGAGCTCATATATCATATTAACCGGAAATCAATATCAAATCTGGGATTAAAGTCCCTTAATCCAATTGAATTTTGAGCAAATGGGTCGAATTTGTTCTAAGGATTAACAAAATTAATGCAAATTAAACAGCATACCAGCAGGCTTTCCAGATATCTCGACATCAAAGTAAACCTTGTGGGTCACTTCCTTCAGATCCTCCTTCGACTTCTTTGCCTGATCAAGAATTTACACAAAATTTAAACATTAATCCTTGAAAACGCAATTGAATCAAACAAAATTAATAAATTTAATCAAAACTATAAATTTCACCTCAATGAGAGCTAGGGTTCCAAAGAGGACGAGGGTACAGAGCAGCAACGACGTCGCTCTAGCCATCTCTTTGCTTTTTCAGTTCTGTGAACTCTCAGACACTCCTCTCCCACTTCAGATTCATTGATTTGTACTGATGTGCGGGTCCCAGTGTTTAGCGGTTCAGCCAATAGCGGTGCGACACGTATGACATGCTGGTGTTTTGGCGTTATGTCATTGGTTGAGCCGTCTGGGGTCCCGTCAAGAGTTGCATAAAAAGTTGGGTAATGAGTTGGATGTGGGCCGGATGCTAAGATGTATTTGGGCCTTGAAGCCTCATTCTAGGTTTTTTTTTCTTTTCCAATAATTCAATAATATTAATTTACTGTTCTAAATATTTTACCTAGGTGCTAGCCGATTGTCTACTGTTTCGATTAATTCCTAAACATTTGAAAATTAAGAAATAGCGCATAGCTCGCTTAGGCTGCAACTTTCACTTAGACAAAAAATACATAACTTTCATTTTTCATTTTATTTTTTCAATAGTTGTAAAAGACTTTTTTTAAATTCTTAAATGAAAACTCATTATATGCTTATTCCTTATGTTTTCTATATATTCTAATAGTTTATAATCTATGAGCTCATTTGGGAACGACTGAAAGCGATTTTAAATAAAATGTTTTTTGAACCAAATCTTAACAAAGATGCAAGTTAATTCTAAACACCTTAAGTGTTTCCAGCAAAAAGCACATAACTGGTGCTTTTAGCAGAGAGCACTTCAAGTGCTTTTGGAACCCAAAAACATTTTCCATAAAAGCGCTTTCAATGTTTTAAAAGCATTTGCTAAACGAGCTTTATATGTTATTCTATTTTGCAATTTATGTATCCCAATACAATTATGTATTTTTAAGTACAAATAAACATTTATTTATATAATATTTAATAAATTTAATTAAAATTAAAAAGAAAACCTAAGCCTCGTCAAGACGCGTAAGCGCTTAGCCCCTGACCACCTAAGACTAATTCATGTTAAAAATAGAAAGCATACGGGGTTAATTCGAGTTGTGTCATTTTGCATATCACGAGTTCTATATGCATATACACATTAACTTGTTGCATAGAAATAGGAATCATGTTTTCAAATAATTTTAACTTACTAAATTGTAATTCTAAAGAGTGTAGACAATCAATTTCAAGTTACCATCCTTTGCTTCCTATCCTTTTGGTACCAACTTGTTTGGGCCCAAAAATATTGGTTTGGGCCGAGTTTAGAATTGTTCTCGGCCCAAAGGCCATGTTTAAGTGTCGTTGGGGGTTATCCAGCTCACGGGCCGCGCAGTCGAAGCTGGGCGTGTCTCATCGGGAACCTGTGGGATGTGGGTGAGTCCTATTACGAGAAAGAGTTTCGACAAGATAAGGATGATGGAGTTTGAGATTGAATGCGGCTTGATAACAAGTTAAGTTCAAAGTCCTAGTAAGAGTAGAACTGGCCGAGATAAGGTTGGATTGGGGAAATGAGTCCTAATCCGAGAATGATTGGGATTCAATGCAGGTTGGCTATTATAAATAGGGAGGGAGGACATCGAACAAAGCCCCTCCAATTCAACACACAAATTGCCCTGCGTAAACTCTCGTTCTACGCGAAACCTCTCAACAACCTTGAGGTTTTTACTTTCTTTTTCCGCCGACATACCTTCAATCTGGATAAACAACATTGTGGAGGCAACCAGCGAACATCTTCAGTTTGGATAAACAGCACTGTTGCCGTAGAATCAGCAGACCGTGAAACACCTTCAGTTTGGATAAATAGCACTGCAACATGGTCGATTGGTTATCTATCCAAGTCTCGGTTGAGAAGGATTTTTGGATCCTTATTGGCAGAGGTCATCTCATCAGCCTTCTCGGCGAAGTGAGGTGTTACTAGGGCTTGGCACATCGAATGCCGAGTTGTTTATGATTGGTTATTCGCAAGTAGGTTTTAGAATTCGGCATTCTGACGGCCGAACCACTTTCATAATCACGACGTACATTTGTTTTGAGTATTTGTGTCCCTATACTCTGGTGTCTATTCGGCTTGCTTATACTCTCACAAACATAATCACAGTGACCGAATCCGGCGCCGACGATTTGTGAATTCGCAAAACTAGCATATTTGTCTTCAGGCTCTAGAACCCGAAGGCCGAGAGTGTTCCTTCCTCGGCCGCAGTCGCAAGATCAAGAAGTCAGATGTGCACTTAATGCAACATCAACACATTTTACTCCTCGCCCGACGAGTTGGTACACCCCACAAACAACCGAATGACGTAGTTAGCTTATTAATTACTCAGTCTGCGCGCCACGTAGGCTTAGTAGTTTTTTAGGGTCAACACAACTACACATTTGATTTAAGTTAAGCTTTCTTGATTTCATTATGCTCCCATTATAGGCTTCATCCTTAAGTTTTTAGGTCAATGAAAGCAACAGATTGTTCTGGTGGTTAGAACATTCTTATTCAACACATTGTCTTCTGAATTTAAATTGAATATGTGGCATGTGGTAGCACTAGAAATCTATCAATTCCACTCTTGTAATATGCTATGATCTTAAAAGAGCAAATCTAAACGTCAGATTAAAAGAATGAAAATGTGAAATAACTTTGTATTTCTGTCCCGACCTTATAACCAAAGACTTCAATCACTCTTCAAAATAAATTCCACTCGTCAATTATGTTACTTCTATCGTTCAGAACCTGCTAACTCTTAGTTTAGTGAAAAAAATTCCGCAACCGAATTTATTCTCTCTATTATGAAAAACAAGACAAACCAAAACAAAACTGGACTTTCATCCAAATAATAAAGTAGATTTGGATAAATGTTGTGTTTGTAGAATTATCAGAGAGACGGGTCATACGACCCACTTCCAACAACACCGATATTATCCACAACTTGGTAATTACCACATGCACAATCCGTCAAGTGTGGGGTTTTATCACAAAAGGCCTCGATTTTAGTTGGAGTGAGATTAGGGTATTTAAAGTCTTATTTTGTCATTGATACGGTCGGTGTGAGACATTTCAACATGCTCCCTCACGTGGGACCCATTAGTGGGTCACATGTGGGAGATCCACACATCGACAACCACGTGGAGTGAAAGGGACTCACCTTACACGCGGGGCCAAGGGACCCACCATTATCGTGTGGGGCCAAGGGGACTCACCTTACACCGAGGCCAAGGGACCCACCATCATCGTGTGAGGCCAAGGGGACCCACCCATCATATGATAGTACAGTACAAGCCTGTTCCCTGGCTCTGATACCATGTAGACTTATCAAAGAAACGAGCCATTCGACCCACTTCCAACAACACCGATATTGTCCCCAACTTGGTAATTACCACCTACATAATCCGTCAGGTGTGGGGATTTATCACAAAAGGCCTCAGTATTAGTTGGAGTGAGATTAAGGTATTTAAACTATTCTTTTATCATTGATACGGTTGATGTAGGACATTTCAACAGTGTTATGATATGGTGGACAATACTATACTCCAACAACAAACCCAAAACAAATGAAGAAAGGGACAATTGAGAACAAAGTTTAGACACGAACATAATTAGAGAAAGAGTATACTGCCGTTTGACCCTCTAAATTAGTATTTCAATTAAAGTTGACCTTTGAACTATTTTTTGGGTAAATTAAGCCCATGACCTATTTGAAATCAGCCAATTAACCTCATTATCAGATTCGATGAAATTTCATCAACTTTGCCGTCAAATACTGCCACGTGACCAACACGTTATTCACCTTGAAGGTAAATTCATGCCAGTATTTGACTGCAAGTGGATGAAATTTCATCAAATAACAATGAGGGGTTAATTAAAAGTTCAAAGGGTTAATTTACCAAAATACTAGTTCAGAAGGTCAATTTCAACTGAGGTAATAAGATTTACCAACAAAAGCACTATCCAAGCAAAATTTTAGATAGTTGGTCTGACCATGCATCTTATCCAACCACTCAATGTGTCACGTTATTATTTACTTTCCACTAAATATTCACTAACGAACATAACGATATGAATAACTATCTGATCATATAACATCAATTAATAAAGGATAATGTTATTTTATTTACACAATTTTTTTTACCTTCCACACACCATTTTTTCCTTTTTTTTTTTGTTATTGATTTTTTTTAATTCATTTCGTCCCACGATTGAAAATTAAAAAGCATGTGTGAAAAATAAAAATGAATGTATGAATAACATTATCCTAAATAAAACATATATTCGATATTAAGTGATCCGCAGGGCGACCCCAACTCACATGTCATATCCTTGAACCTCGTTGACAGGCTCCACCTCCGAGGGACCAGAAACCAGAAATCGAAAAGGAAAATAATAGAAAATCAAATGACACATTAACTAACCGTCACCAACTACCATTCCAATGTAGAAAAACCCAAAAATGGAATCAGAAAACACGACTTTTTGGTGAGCTTCGCAGCCTCCTCACCACCGCCCTTGCTTCCTCAATGGATGCTGCTGCCTCCCAAAACTCCCATCATCCAGGTAAAATCTTAGAAACCAAAAAAGGAAAAATCATTCCTTTCCTTCTTCCTTTCTTTTTCATATAAATTTATAGGTACAACTTTGAATTTTGTGTTTTCAGCATGGAAACCCAAGAACCAGATCGAAGAGAAGATGCATCCTTTCCATCTTCTTCTTCTTCTCCGCTGTCGAGCTCACGGGTGGAAGAAGAAGAAGAAGAAGAAGAAAGAGACAGACATTCAAATGGGGACAATTTTGCTGAGCAGCAGCGGATGAGAAGTTCTAGGACTTTTACTTATCATGTGAACTTGTGGGTGTCCGATGTAGCAGCGTCTGAAGTGAAGGATGATATTTGGTCGGCCCTTGCTGTGCTTATCACCTTTTGGTTCTTTGGTCAGTTTCCCTCCTCATCAATCGCTTACTACAGTGCTTGTGTGAATTTGTTTCATGTTTCTTTAATTAGTTTTGGGATTGAGAAACCACGGTTGTATCTCAAGTCAATCAACTGCTGTCACATTAGAAAGTTCAAATAGGAAATGATTTATGGGCATCATTTTCTCCTCATGCACATCTATGTTTATTTTTTACTTTTAGATTAAATAACTCAGATGAGAATAAAGAGACATAAAAAGAGTGCATAACGAGAAAATAAGTACGCGAAAATCATTTCACTTTAAAAATATTGTACTTTTTATCCGTGTAAAATACCGACACAATGACTGTAACATGTAGTTAAGTTCTTCCCAGAAGCAAAATGTACTTCTGACAAAAAGTGAAACCAAATCTTTGTCCAGTCAACCCCTTTTGCTTGTTTCATGTGTAGTTGAGGAGAGGGTTTTGAATTTTGTTCTTCCGTAAAATGGACTGAAATTATTTAACTTTTCAGTTGATCATTCGGTTTTTCCTCTTCTTTTCTTAAGTTTTTCCATGTGTTGTTACTTAATGAACTCGTTTGTTAATGACTTGAGCATCTGATTAATTTGGTCTGTTGGTACTACTTCTGGTTTTTGATGTTCGTCGCGCACAGCGTCTATGACTCTGATTCTTGGTTTCTATGGATCCGGCAATCTACAACTAGGCCCGAACTGCTCGCGCTTGATACAAACTAATCCATTCTTTGTGCAATCCATTAAGGTGATCAACTGCATTTCATCTTGTAATTCTCATTTAGTGAAGAACTGGCGTGCAGTAAAACTCATCTGGTCTATAAAACAATAGGCACAGGAGCTTGATGAGCAAAAACCTGGGCCAATGTTATATGGATTCCACAAACCTCCTCCCCTGGATGTTGAAACAGCATGGACCGAAACGAAGGATACGCTTGTTCCAGCCAATTATCACAAGGCAAGATCTTCCTTGCCATTTCATATCTAAGTTTTTGTCATCTGGTTTGGTTGATGGGATAAAAGTTTACTTCTTTTCATGTAACAGGCATGGATTTACTTTCTAAACAAAGGGTCTAGTATCGATATTATTTACCGTGTAATGCCTACAAGTTCCTCGCCTTTAACCCTTGTAATCGCACAAGGTAATTCCCAACTTCTAGTTTCAGATATTTTGCTTGGTTTCTGTTGAAGTACCTCGTATATGGTTATCTAAACTTAATGTACTAAGGTCTAGGATTTATGTCGAATCAAATAGTTGTAGATTTGGGATAATGTTCTGTAACGGCTTCTTTACTCTCCGACACTTGGAATGGTTGTAGATTTAGTAAAATTCTGAAACTTCTCCAATTTCTGAGTCTTCCTTCCTCTCCGACTCTTAAATATAACCACTTTCCCACGAGTCCAAATGCCTCTGCAGAAGGTTTATCTAGCGTATGTGATACGGGGGACTTTTGTTTTTCGGTTATTTTCTCCTCCTTTTTTTGTGGCGGTGGTGGTAGAGGTGGTACTAGAACTCAAATGTATTTTCTGGTGTTGTAAACTTTTATATGAACCTGCAGGTAGTGAGAGCCTAGCTGAATGGATAGAGGATCCGTCATATGGTAACGCAACATTGTCTTGGAATATAATTTATGGTAAGATTCATCACTCAAATTGATTCTCTCTTTAGGAACCAATTACAATGTTGTAAACTTCTAAGTCAACCTGTTTTCTTCACAGCAAGTGGTAGGATCCAGCAGGAAATTCCAAAGTCTTCTACTTACTATATCGCAGTAGGGAACTTGAACCCGGAGAATGTTGAGGTAATTATTCAAAAGTTTAATCCAATGGTTATAATTATATCAACAAAAATCATTAGTTTCCAACTTTATTGAGCTTCCAATGTTTATGTATAACACAGGTAGAGTTGGTATTCAACATAAAATCTATTCTTTATAACACAACCAAGGCGTATTACAAATGCTCTTTGTATAACCGGTTATGCAGCTTAAAGCTTTCCCTCTTTCGGGCAAATGTTGCTGTCATAACGTCTCCAGGTCCGGAAGAGGTAATGTAAAAGACTCTCATCCCCGAGTTTTGTTTTCCTTCTGTCCCTTTTCAGGCCATTGATACAACTTCCATCACTTTCTGAATCCTTAGGGTGTCCCTGACAATGATTGGTATGTAAGCCTGTCTTATGGACCGAGATGGGCCATGTATTTTCTTGTAGCAGGTTATTTCTGAATTCTTATCATCCTTTCGTATCCTTCTCGTTACATTGGAAAAGAAATTGTTTTGTTTACATCTACCTCTATGTTTGCTTGTAGGCGTTATGACTTTGCTCCTCTTAACGGCCTTTAAAATTTATTACAAATTCCAAAATTCTAGTGAAGACACAACCGAATTTCAAGCAGAGGAGGAAGAATCCGAGCAAACCCCGTTGCTTCCACCCAAAGACGATGATGTTTTGAGTTGGGGTTCGTCATATGAATCTGTTTCCAATACTGAGGAAGATTTGGATGAGTGCCTTGCAGCGAGTTCCCTTGAAGGAGGGTTAACAAGTGAAGCAGATAGCAACAATACTCGGCGTCTTTGTGTCATTTGCTTTGATGGTCCAAGGGATTGCTTCTTTCTTCCCTGTGGGCACTGCGCTGTTTGTTTTACTTGCGGAACAAGGTATACAAATCTGAATCAATGCCGTAGTCTTCTGCTTATAACCCTCTATACGATACGTTATATATAATGACTTTGAACATAAACTACACTTGCAACATTTTCAACTTCTACCAAATCAAAGAAGAGTTGGATTTCTAAACGGATTCACGGTGCAGGATTGCTGAGGAGGCTGGTACGTGCCCGATATGCCGTAGAAGGATGAAGAAAGTGAGGAAGATTTTTACAGTTTGAGCTTGAGTACATATGCGAACCAAGTTTGCAGGGAGGAGCTCCCTTGTACCATAGTTTTTATGGTTCTCTGTGGATATTTTTTCGCTTACAGATGAGCTTGTGGTTTCAATTGTACTATAAGGCCTTTTCTTTTTTGGTAGAATTCTGGTTTTTGGCATGAATCTTTTGAGGAGGTTTGCAGATGTGATTACCGCACATGTATTTTGTGCATAAACTAGGTTTGCAAATGATTTGGGTATGTCATGCTTGAAAGTTTAAGGTAAGAAATAATTTAGGGGGTTATTTATCCGACATTTATTGTCATCGTCAATCTTTCTGGTTTGGTATTGCTGTGTTTTGAAAAAAAAAAAACTGTTTCTGTTGTGCTGTGAGAATAAACTCATTTTTGCTGAGAATAAACTCATTTTTGCTGAGAATAAGTTCATTTTTGCTGCTTCATGTTTTTAGTTTTTTTTTTCACCCAAAACTGTGAAAATAAGCTGTTTTTAAGTGTTTACCAAACACATTTTTTAGCTCAACTTTTTTTAACACCCATTTTTTATAAAAGTGTCTCAGTATCAAACCAGTACTAATTCTCACACGAAGTAAATAAACATGCTCTAAAAGTTGTGCTAGGGACGATTACCACCGCCGGCTGCTAACTGATTGCCGGCCCTTGATGAGCTGTGGAGCTCATAGCCATGAAAGGTTGCGTAAGCGAGCAACTATTAGGAGCATTTATTTTTCCTAATTGAACGTTTCATTTGCCTTATTTGAGTTGGATCTCTGAACATTTAACAAAAAAAAATGTTAGATTTCTGAACGATACTCGTTTGCTTATTTTTGACAACTTAGTTTAATTTGATTATATTGCTAAAAACAATCTCACAAAACTAAATCAAATCGCTTAAAATTTTAGGAAAACTAATGAAAATGGCTTGAAAACTTTGAGTTTTAATGATAAGGACAAAATAAAGGGTAAAGTGAATAGTACCAGGATTGACTTTTTAGTGTAAAAATATGGTTTTTCGTTAAAGTGAACAGTACCGGGTGCTTTTCGTTAAAATTCCCTAAATTTTTCCCGGCTCGGTTCGTGCCTACCCCTAAATCCTATGATAAAATTATTTCATGGGTGATTATTGATATTTAATGTACCTTACCAAAGTTTTATTCCGTAACGCTTGGTGAAGCTGGTCCACTTCGCAGTTTATTGCGCGGAGGGTGGTCCCCCGTCATCCCTTTTTTCCCGGGAAAAAACCGGTAAAAAGCTACAAAAACCGCCCACGTGGCAAACACTGCTTCCCGGTGGGACCCAACTGAAACAGAAAAGGCTTTGACAACAAACAGACACAATGCAGCAGCACCACAACTCATCCACCGCCGCCGCCGCATCGGCTCATGGCTCCGAGATCCGCCGGTCCCTCTCACATCCTCCCATCCGTCATCGCCCTCTCCCTTCTCTCTCTCGGCTTCGTTATCTACAAGGTTTAAAACGCAGCGTCGTTTTTCCGGTTTTTTAATTTTTTGGTATATGAAAAATATTTCATTGGGGCATTTCGTCGAACAGGTGAACGACTTCGCCACTCAGACCAAGACACTGGCCGTCCACAACCTCGAGCCGACGCCGTGGCACTTCTTCCCACCAAAAACCTTCACCGACGAGACCCTCCACGACCGAGCGTACAAGCTCATCCACTGCTCCTACCTCGCCTGCCGCTACAAAAGCAACGAAGTCCCTGAACGACGCCGTCCTCCATCGTCCCGCGCGAAAGCCCCGAAATGCCCCGAGTTCTTCCGTTGGATCCACCACGATCTGGAGCCCTGGGCCCGGACCCGGATCTCCGCCGCCCATTTGGAGACCGCCAAGCAATACGCGGCGTTCCGCGTGGTGATTGTTGACGGGAGGCTGTATGTGGATTTGTACTGGGCTTGCGTGCAGAGCCGCGCCATGTTCACCATTTGGGGGTTTCTGCAGCTCCTTGCCAGGTATCCGGGTCGAGTTCCGGATGTGGATATCATGTTTGATTGTATGGATAAGCCCATCATCAACCGGCCGAGCACCAATCGATGCCTTTGCCGGTTTTCCGGTATTGCACGGACGGTGATCACTTTGATATCCCATTTCCTGATTGGTCCTTCTGGGGTTGGTAAGAATCATCATTCTTTGATTGTCTTCTGATTCACATTAATTGTTAAATTTTCCAAGTTTCTAGTTTTTTTTCAGATAATTTTTCGCAAAAATTTTTCGTGTTTGCGATTGCATTGTCAATGATTCAATGGGAAAGAACCTGAATTTATTGAATTGCTGTAAAAATTTCTAAAAAGTAAATAAATTACTCAATGCTTGTAAGCTTGCATCAATTACATGGTGGTTATTAGGCGGATTTAATTTAACAAGATTGACATTGTATGCTAACCTTTTACTGATTTGTATGACATGAAAGTGCTTCATTTATTTTGGCGTCAAATGCGTGGTTATGGTTTTATTCGTGCTGATTGTCTTTATAGTTTATGATTACTGCACAGGCCAGAGCTTAACATTCATCCCTGGGAAGAGCAGTTCCGAGAAATCAAGTGGGGTTCTCAATCTTCTATCTTCGGTTTAAAAAAAAAAAAAAAAAGTGGGGTTCTCAGGAAAGAAGTTGGAAAAAGAAGGAGCCTTTTGCATATTGGAAAGGAAACCCAAATGTTAGTTCCCCCGTTCGTACAGAGTTACTTAACTGCAACGACACGAAGATGTGGAGTGCGCAGGTTATGCGTCAGGTTGAGTTAAAACTGCATGTTGATCTCTCTTTAACTTGAACTGTTGAAGTGATAGGCCTATGACCAGACCTGACATTGTTTTTCTAATATACATCATAGGATTGGGAAGCGGAAGCAAGAGCTGGTTATGAGCAGTCCAAACTCTCTAAGCAGTGTAATCATCAGTAAGTAAAGCTTCTAAAAGTGATGGCCTATCATCATATTCAATATATAGTCCAAGGGAAGATGTGGCTTGATCATTTATTACTTATTGGCCTAAGATCTTGTCCCGCAGTTGATATGTTGACTCTGCTTTGTAGTCCTTTTGCTTTTGTCTATCTAGTTCAATTTTCCGCATCTATGAAAATGATGCAGTTTGCAGTTTATAGTTTTGAAGTTCTGAAACCTGGGCAACCTTTAACTTTCAAGGAGGACTTGACATTCTCTTTTGCGTGTTTTCTTTTTATCTAGTGGACCTTTACCGTTCCAGTGATTCGCAAAATGTTTCCTTCTCCTCTTTCTCCTCGGTTGATGAGTAGCTGTTATGTATAGCTGTACTCCGTTGGCGTCTTATTATCTAATTGGCATGTGGATTTGATCCTGCAGCTCAGAAATCTTTTCCACCTTTTGTAGGTACAAAATCTATGCAGAAGGCTATGCTTGGTCGGTCAGCTTGAAATATATCGTATCATGTGGTTCTCTTACACTAATAATAACACCGCAATATGAGGATTTCTTAAGCCGCGGTCTCATTCCTAAGATTAATTATTGGCCCATCTCCCCTAACGCTATATGCCCGTCCATAAAGTCTGCTGTTGACTGGGCTCTTGGACACCAATCTGAGGTATCTTTCAACTGTTAGTAGTATTCTATATTATGTTCTTGTTCTCGTCGTTATATTTCGCATCAGTAATGTACAATTCAGTTTTCCCCCGGCTTTCCCTTTAAGTTTATATCTTCATATGAAAGAACAACATAATCAAGGCTACAATATTCTCCAATGGCTGAACAGGCTAAGGCAATGGGACAAAGAGGGCAGGATTTCATGGAAAGCTTAAGCATGGATCGGGTCTATGATTACATGTTTCACCTCATAACGGAGTACTCAAAGCTGCTGGACTTCAAGCTAGACATTCCAGCTTCTGCCAGAATCCCTGCTTTGTCTTGCTGACCCGATACAGAGGGAATGTCTTAAAAAGTCTACCGTGTACCCTTCTCCTAGCCCCCCCTGCACTCTCCAGTCGGCTGATAGTAGTCTCATCAAGAGATGGAAGCGGCGAAAACAAGAAACGATGGACGCTGTGGAGGACATGAATCCGAAGGAACGGAGACGATTAAACTAGGATGTATGCTGTCGTAGTGTAATAATCATAATTCTTTTAGTTTTGTAGTTGATGGTGTAGTCTTAGATGGCTCCTGAAGTAAGGTTTTCTTGCCCCTGTAGAGAAATCTAGCATTGCTCATTGACACACAGCACTTGGGAGAGAACAATAAAAATTAAATTTTTATTGGGGTTTTAATTTTTTCACATTGCAAGTTTTGACTTTAAAATAGACGGTAAGGGTTTTAATTTTCTCACATTACATCCTGAGATTTTGAAATTATATTAATTTACACCTTTTGAATATTTGAACATCTAAATATACAACTTTTTAAATCAATGCGTGCAAATGAAGCTTACATGTCATTGTCATTAATGTAATAAAAATTCAAATAATTCATTAGACAAAAAGTGTAAATTGACATTGTTGATGCACAAAATCGGAGGTCTTGGAACAACGTAAATCCAACCGTGAATCTGCAAGAAAGTAAATGATACAAGATGTATCGTGGTTCACCCTAAGGTTTGGGCTACGTCCACACTAATTATTGTATTTCTAAAAGGATTGTGAGGGAGAGAGAGAGAGCCTTTGTAATGAGAGTGAGGCCCTGATAAGGTGAGGGTCCGGCCTAAGAATTGGCCTCTGAGGGTGAGAGTGAGACTCCCCCTGTGAGGGTGAAGGGTCCTTTTATAGAATAAGGGCTCCTCACTTATTACATATTTGCCCATTCCTTTATTACATAATTACATTTAAGTCCCCTGAGTATTTATACGAGATCTAAATACGGAGGCCCTAAGTATGGTATAAACAGTAGTCCCACAAGTCTTTAATCAAGAGAGTCTTTTGGCTGGAGACTTGAAATTCAGTCCATGTGTGGGCCGAAGTAACTAGATATCGTCTTGAACTGATACTTGATATGGGCGGTGCTCAAAGAGAAATGATGCTCAAGTAGCACATGTTGCAAGGCTGCTCTGTTTGTGGCTTATGTTGCCTTGGTTGGTTCGGCTTGTGGCATTGAAGGTGGGGTAGTCCCTTTTATAGAATAAGGGTTCGCTCCTCAATACATAAGTGATGGGTTAAGAGTGATGCTCGCAGCGATGCTCTCTAATGAAAGTGAGAAAGTCCCTTTTATGAAATAAGGGATCGCTCCTCAGTACATGAATAATGGGTTAGGAGTGATGCTCGCGGCGAAGCGGTTGCTCAGTTGGCAGCGATGCTTTCTAATGAAGGTGAGGGAGTCCCTTTTATAAAATAAGGGATCGCTCCTCAGTACATGAATAATGGGTGCTCTCTAATGAAAGTGAGGGAGTCCCTTTTATAGAATAAGAGCTAGCTCCTCAGTACATAAATAATGGGCTAAGTCCCCCAAGTATTTTTCATGAGGCCCAGTTGAGGCCCAATATATGGTACATAGTGTAGTCCCCCAAGTCTTCAGTCAATAGAGTCTGTTGGCTGGAGACTTCAAATTGAATCCATGTATGGGCCGAAGTGGCGGTTGTTCGGAGGCGGTATTTATATACCCTGCACTGAAGCTTTGTAGGTGAAGCTTTGCAAGTGAAGCTTTGAAGCTGGAGCTTTTGTAAATGAAGTTTTTGAAGCTAGAGCTTTTGTAAATGAAGCTTTTGTAGCTAGAGCTCTGTAAATGAAGCTTTTGAAGCTGATTGACATAAGTGATGCTCATGAATGTTTATATTAATTGACATGAGTGATGCTCATGGATGTTGACATGAGTGATGCTCATGAATGTTTATGTATGATTGATATGAGTAATGCTCATGAATGTTTATGTATGATTGATATGAGTAATGCTCATGTATAATTTGAAGTACTGGGCGTACTTTTGATCACCTGGTTGGTGGTAATAACGGCAGGCTGCCGAATATTTTTTTGTAGTATTGGACATACTTTTGATCACCTGGCTGGTGATAATAGAGGGCCTGACTCTCTTGGGCATATGGGCCTTCGCCCTCCACATAACATTCTAGCCCATTATTTTGGGCCTTTAGTTTTTTTTTTTTTTTTTTTTTTACTACCCTCTGATGGGGTTATATCATTCGAAAATAAGAAAACTAAATTACATCATTCGAAAATAAATCCGACCTTCATGCTCAATGGGTTACGCCTATAATTCCCTTATCTGCATGCCATCACCACCGTAATTATGTCTGCTTCTTTTTATCTTCTTTTGCTTTCTGCTTTTGCTTTTTCTTTAACATCATGGTGTCGTCTGTGAAGAGTAGGAGGAACATGTATGATGAAAGTTGGTGGGCATCTTCTGCGCTGTCATCTTGCCAAGTTGATTCCTTTAATTAACTTGGAGTTTGGGCTACTGTGCATTTGTGGGTAGCCATGCTTTCTGCTTTTTCTCTTTTTGCTTTCTGCAATTATCTCCGACCCAAAAGTTGATGCACATAACAGAATCCTAACTCAGCACCAAGTAGGTAAGCTTGAACAACAGAGTGGCCAAGAGGGTCAATCTGCCAACCGATTCGAGGAACCTGACCAAATTCTTTCAAAATAAATTGATGGCCTAAAATTGTCTGATCAATCAAGTCCATGTAATGCGGGGTGGCCTCGTTGTGCATCCACATTCCTCCATTTATGAACTCGAGCTGACCAACTCATTGACTTTAGCCTTCAAGGTCGGGCTTTACTGTCTCCACCATCTCTGAAAGAATGCAATCTCGACATAGATGAACTTCTGATTCTTCTTCTTCAGCAAGGCCGAAATTACAGCGTCGAGGACGTTCTGGACGCAAGCGCCGCGAATTGAGTTGTTAGCGCCTACGAAGTACTGGTCAACGATCTTAAGCCACCCGACGTCGTCGTGAAAGTGAAGAACTAAATGAAAATTGATTCTTCTGGGGCAATTCTCGTCGTCGTGTTAAAGCTATGTACTCTGATTTTGCTCCCGGTAACCCAGCCAATAAGACCGCCGTCGCCGCTGTGAACAATCAACAACGTCGCAGCGGTATAAGCCATATACTGAAATTATTTACTCAAAGATTGTTTGAAAAAGCATATTAATAAGCGATCGGTCTCTCACTGGACTTGCTTCACCGGAAAGCGAGAACTTCTTTTCTTGTCTCCTGGTCGGGGACGCCATGGTTGCGGGGTTTAAGTGACTCCTCGCTCTAACCAGCTGCCTTCTTTCACGCCTCACCACCGTCGTCTTCGATCTGGAGGCTTCTGTGAGTGTGTCAGCATATGTAGAGGCCCTGAATACGAGGCAGGCTGAAAATTTTGAGAGTTAAGATTATAGGTATACCTCCAAGAAGAGCAGCCAGAAGCAGCAGAGGCAAAAGACTGAAGGAGTAGAGAAGGGTCTCATTCGCATTGGCATTCCCCACTTGTTGTTTTTGGTCAGCCGCGTCATCATCTTCAACAATGTCTAAACTAAATTTGTCGTTGTTGATCACAAACGAAGATAGGAGAGTTTTTCTACTTCTGCTACTTGCTGACGCGGAAGTTACTTCTGCTCCTTGCTGACGTGGGATGGTAGTGAACGTTGTGGTGTGGGAATAGTGAACGCTGTGGTGTGGAGGAATGGCGGGTAAAATGGTAATTACATTATCGAAGACAGTGAAGAAGCTCAGTAGAAGGACCGAGAGCTGCACAAACATTGCAGGAGAACCCATGTTTTGTTTCTTCCTCTCTGTAGATTGAATGGGTGTGTCTCTGAGTGTGGGTGTTGGGTTGTTGGTTCTTGGGTTTCTGCAGATTCACAGCGGAGGTGAAAAATTGAGAGATAACCGACATAGCTTTTCGTGTCGATTCCCACAGACGGCGCCAAATGTTGATGCACAAAACCGGAGGTCTTGGAACAACGTAAATCCAACCGTGAATCTGCAAGAAAGTAAATGACACAAGATGTATCGTGGTTCACCCCAAAGTTTGGGCTACGTCCAAGTATTTCTGAGAGGATTGTGAGGGATAGAGAGAGCCTCTGTAATGAGAGTGAGGCTCTGAGAGGGTGAGAGTCCGGCCTAAGAATTGGCCTCTGAGGGTGAGAGTGAGGCTCCTCCTAATTGTGACGGTGAGGAATCCTTTTATAGAATAATAGCTCATCACTTATTACATATTTGCCTTTTCCTTTATTACATAATTACATTTAAGTCCCCCGAGTATTTATACGAGATCTAAATACGAAGGCCTACGTATGGTATAAACAGACACTATTTTGAAACTCTAGGGGAACAAGGAAAGAAAATTGAGAATTCATGACCTGTTTGAAAATCGCTCCAAACATAGAAAGTGTGAAATATTTATCTTTTCAATAGTATATTTAAAATACACATAGGATACGTGAATCAGCTATCACTAAAATTGGTATGAAACTTTCGTGTATTAAACGCAAAAAACAAAAAATGCGTTATTTAATTACGAGTACTGGTAGGGAGACCAATTTTTTAAAACCAAATTTACAAACAAAATGATAATGTTGTAGATGATTGAATTATTAAGTGTCGATTAACGTATTTGTTTCTTATTCGTAAAACAAACAATTTAATTTACAAAATTTCGTCACCAACCGTACACTAAAAACTCTTTTTTTTAGGAAAAACTAGTGGCGCATTTTTGAGTTCTTACCACGCTTCGAACTCTCCAGACCTTCTAGTTCAAAAAAGTTGACCAACAGTACATGAAGTATAGAATGGCAGGCAATGGAAAAAGGAAAAGTATCATAACTATAACCAAATAGAATAACAATCCTTATAAGGTTCACGCTGATATTCAATCATACTATACATATGAAACACGGAAATCAAAGCATATTTGTAAAAATGCATGCGTACGTGCGAAAGACGGAAATCGATCAAATCAAGCGTAGCAGCTCTTGAGCTGACTCCCTTGAATGGAATAAGTTGTCGATGTAGTGTATCAGAGGAGCCAATGCTGTAACTGTCCTTTGCATCAGAACAAAAGCCGATGCCTCTGATAAAATAGAATACCAAACAAATTGTGTAACCAAAATACCCATGTACATATAGCATTCATAGAAAATTCATGTTAATTATACATGCTCAATATCTGCACGTAAGATTTTTTTTCTTTTTCTTCTTCCCTATATTGGATATGAAAAAAAGAACCTGCAACCGGCCACGGTAGCTACCGCTACCATGAGCAGTCAAACCGATCAATCCCAAATCTCTAGCTTAATGTCACTAGATATGAGCTAGTCTGCTAGAAGCCTGGTTTGGAAGCAGATAATATGACAATGATGAGTTACATACTAGGAAGAGTCTTACCATCTAATTTTAGCCTCGTCAAGAACAGTGACTTTGTAGGAAGGGTGTACAGTGCACCCGCAACAGCCTTTCTGGTAGCCCACCCGTGGTAGGGGTAAAAAACTTGTTTATATGCTGTGTTAACCGGATCCATGATTGAATTTCCGCTGCCAAAGTAAGAAAATTAAAAACATTCAAGTTATAAGTAACTGTGAATCTGTGATAGCAGAATAACAGCTAGCTGCAAAATGATAGAGACATAAAAAAATTAGAGATAGCAGTCATTGATTTAGGGTTTGTTCTTTTGTGAATAATTAATTCAAAGATTAGTCAATAAATAATTATGTGCCTTAAGTAGAATAATTAAGTCATGGTATAACAGATATCACGAGGAGTTTATGGGCTCGTTTGGAAGTGCTTTTAAAATAACTGAAAATGCGTTTGATGAGAGTACTTTTCAAACCAATTTCAAACCAATCATTGGTAAAAATGTAAGTGAATTCTGAAAAAACACTTGAAGTGCTTCCTGCAAAAATCACATAATTGATACTTCTTGTAAGAAGCACTTTAAGTGCTCTTGAAACCCAAAAACACTTTTCTTAGAAGTGCTTTCAATTATTTTAAAAGCACTTGATGAATATTAAATATTAAAAAAAATTCACGATGAACGGAAATATAAATTAGTGGATAAGAGAAAATAGAACATATGAGTGGATGTAGCAGCACGCTTAATATGATATTGCATTTGCAAACGAAAATGATTTTAGACATGTTAATGAAACAGTGAATTCAGAGAAGATCGAGGCTAGGTTTGAGATAAGTAAAACCTTGAGGCCATGGTTTGCTCGAATATTATCTTAAACATCTCAAGTGAACGCTTCACTCTGATGAGGGATCTCGAAGCACTACTTTGGTCCTTCATGGTATTCTGTTGTATTTCACGGTCAAGCAAATCTTCTAGGGTATTAACTGACTTTCCTGCCTTTTCAATCCCATTAACCTGGCAACCACCACATTAATTAAAATTTAATTAAAAACAAAGAAACACTCACAGCAAAGGGAAGTATATTTGAACAAAATCAGAAGGAAAATATAAATAATTAAGATCATCTTTGAAATATGTAAAATGTCTTAATTGTGTATTTAAAAATGAGTAACTGAAATCAAAGCACTCATCAATCACAATCCACCAAACCCTAAAGAACACCCAAATTTTATATCAAACTTTTGAAATTTGATTCAAATGTAGAAGACAATGACAAGTTTGCAACCCAAATCTCCCCTTCACCAAAAAGCATCAAACTCTCAAGTTTAAGAGATGAATAATACCTCAGCAGAGTACTCTATGTCGGCGAACTTCAAAGCGACGCCGAAGTGTCGAACGAGAGGAGAAACGAGACGACAGGCTTGGGTGAACTTGCCAATTTCCATGGTTATCGGTGCCGGAGAGTTCAGCTGAGCGGCCAGTTGTTCGAACTCATCTGCCAGCCTTGTCAGAATTCTCTCATCTTTCCTTTTCACTACCCTTGCCATTCTATAGCTTTCTTTTCACCAAGTCTCCGCTCCTCTCTCAGACACTTTAATTTTATAGGAAAATTTGGAAAACCAAACAAAATTTGGACCCCAAATAGCTTGCCGAAAAGAGACGTACCCTCTTCACCCGGGTTTTGTTTTCGGCCTGCCGAGCTCTCTTCACAGCAGAGTCGGGCTTCTTCGTGGCGACCTCACTAACAACGGAACGTCGAAACGGCCTCTGGAGTGGGCTCACAGCCACATACCTTGAAAATAGTCAAGAACCTGCACCAACAATTAAAAACAGACGAACACGACATGATTGAAGAACACAGATCGGAATTAGAAACGAGCTAATTTTGGGAAAACCGTATAGAAGTTACCTGATGCACTGAGGAATCGTTTTTGACCAGCTTCGACACGGCCTTCGCCGGAATCGTAGCAAAAAAATTAGGTAAGCGGAGGAACGTAACAGGAATGTACGGACTGATTTGATGGAGGGAAGGCAAAAGGGATGGAAACGGAAGGAAAAGCAGTCGAAGCAATCCACGATGATTGACGCGTGGGCGCTCTTCCACTGTGCAAAGCGGTGACAATTTCGTAAATAAATTAAAATTTCCAATCTGAACGGCGGTGAAGAGGCGGTGGCAATTTTGTAAATAACTCAAAATCCACCCAAGTCTAAAAAGTAATTGGAGTTTCTAAAAATAGATACTGGAAATCGGAGTAACAGAGCGGGAAGTTAAAAATAAAATAAAATAAAAATACCATCGTTCTCCACCACCTTCCTCCTCCTTTCTTGCGAAATCTCACAATCCACAAATCCCCCAGAAAATGGCTGACAGAAGCGGCGTCGTCACCGTCTACGGCAAAGGCGCCATATACGAAACCACCAGCAAGTCTTCCCCGTTCTCCGTCAAAGTCGGCCTCGCCCAAATGCTCCGCGGTGGCGTCATCATGGACGTCGTCAACCCCGCCCAGGCCCGTATCGCCGAGGAATCCGGTGCCTGCGCCGTCATGGCCCTCGAGCGCGTCCCCTCCGATATCCGATCACAGGGTGGTGTTGCTCGAATGTCCGATCCCCAGCTCATCAAGGAGATCAAGCGCTCCGTCACCATCCCCGTCATGGCCAAAGCCCGCATCGGCCATTTTGTCGAGGCCCAAATCCTCGAAGCCATCGGCGTCGACTACGTCGACGAGAGCGAAGTCCTCACCCTCGCCGACGACGAGCACCACATCAACAAGCACAATTTTCGAGTCCCGTTCGTCTGCGGATGCCGGGATCTCGGCGAGGCGCTCCGCCGGATCCGCGAGGGCGCCGCGATGATCCGGACGAAGGGGGAAGCCGGCACCGGGAACATCGTCGAAGCCGTTCGGCACGTCCGGCACGTGATGGGGGACATCAGGGTCTTGAGGAACATGGACGACGACGAGGTGTTTGCGTACGCGAAGAGAATCTCGGCCCCGTACGATCTCATGATGCAGACGAAGCAGGTCGGGAGGCTGCCGGTGGTGCATTTTGCCGCCGGCGGCGTGGCGACTCCCGCAGACGCGGCGCTGATGATGCAGTTGGGGTGCGACGGGGTTTTCGTCGGGTCGGGTGTGTTCAAGAGCAGCGACCCGGCCCGGAGAGCCCGGGCGATTGTGCAGGCTTCGACCCATTACAGTGACCCGGATGTGCTGGCGGACATCAGCTGCGGATTGGGCGAGGCAATGGCCGGGATTAATCTGAACGACGAGAAGGTCGAGAGGTTCGCATTTCGGTCTGACTGAAACGGTGAGTTTTGAGTTTGGAGCTTTTTGGTGATCCCCAAAGGGCTAAAAGCTTAAAGTTTTCAACTTTTAGAACCATATGAACATTGCCCGTATACACCATTTGTGGTAAATTTAAATTTCATGGCTCAGCCGGATTTATTTCTGGAATTTTTATTTCTTCTTTCTTTTGTTATTTCCGAAATAATGTTTCACATGTATATAACAAAAGTATAACACTATATCGTGTTCATATGTCGTGTTTGTATCTCAAAATTATCTTAAATTTATCAGTAACTATTCTCGCGTCATGTCATTCTCCACTGTTGTGTTACATCATACATTGCTTGCGCCTCATTGGTGATGGCATTGTTTTAAGGAACTTTAACGAAAAACTCCCGGTACTATTTATTTTAACGAAAAATCATATCTTTACACTAAAAGGTAAATACAGGTACTATTAACTTTACCTTTTATTTTGTCTTTATCTTTAAAACTCAAAATTTTCTAATTCTTTTCATGCCTTCTACACATAAGCATATTTTCAGACATTAGCTTTGCCTTTCTCTAGTTCTACCTCCTACATTGTTCTTCCTGCTTTTTCTTCAAAATCTCATGTTCTTATGTGTATTGAATCATCAATCTGTAAACGTCGTGATGGGATCTTACGTGCTTGACTTCATCAAGAAAGAATGTCCTTAATCCATGTGATCGTGGAATTCATGTGTAAAACTATGTGTGTCGTATGCGAATGCAGTTTCTGGTTTGAAAGTTTAATCATGGAGCTTCGGTTTCGAGTCTTAGAAGGTACGGTGAATTGGATAGATTGCATGGTGCGTGACCTGTTCATACGTGTGTTGGCCAAAGAAAATGGCACCGTGGGAGGCCGGTCCGCCCTGCCCCTTCACCACGTGCACCTTTGATTTAAGGACGCTGGCAGTGCAGAATGCACTAATTAATCCGCGATCAGCAAGTTTTCCAAAACAAATTTAAATAATCGATTTTTTCTGAGCATTTAATTTCTTGTTATAGGTCATGATTTTTGTTCAAACTTTTTATTTGCCTGTATTTCAGCTCGAACTGGTAGATTAAACCATATTGTGTCTCTTTGGCCGCCGGAGGTTCTTGTCATTGTTTAGTCGTCAAGTTTGGGAGAGCTAATAATGTTTAAGTTTTAAGTCTCTCTTTCACCAGATTTTGTCGTCGCTATTATGCCTTGGTTTTTTCAGTTTTGTTTTTTGTTTTTGTTTTTTTTTTATCCTTCAACAAGTGATTTCTGCACCCTTTTTCCCTCCTACACTTATCCTTTTTTTTTTTCTTTCATTTACGATAAAACGGCATGGGTACACCACCATTGTAGCGTTGTACACTAACGATACAATGATAAGTGTAAGTTTTCTCTAGTTAGCGTTGTACATTAGTAAGAGACTATCGCGATAGCTATAAGAAAGGGTAATGCTAGGGAGACTAAATTTGTAAACTAAATTTTGGAAACTAAAGGAGATGGAAGTTGATGATTGGTTTATTGCTTAAGCGTTGATAAACGTACATTCCTATTGGTGATACATCATTTAGTTTGCAAATTTAGTTTACAAATTTAGTCTCCCTAACATTACTCGTGTAAGAAAATAACATGAACTATCTTCAGAACAAATTAAAAACCGGAATACCTTTTCTAAGTCCTTCACAAGATATTTTTAGAAAAAATTCCAACATTTTACTATGTTTGATCAACATTCTGTAAAATTACCATATTTCAATATTTTGTTATTTTCTTAATCCAGATTTCCTCTGCGGTACCTAACCGAATAAATCGTCCCATCAACCATGACGATCTATATAATCAATCAACGATCCCTTGACCCATAATTTCTCATTGAGCCACGAATTTCAGTGGTTGCTAAATATCAATTGCAGCATTTAACACTCAAAAATTACAAGTTAACAAACTTAAAACAATAAGTTCCACGTGGTCGTGAAATCGAAAATAAAATTAAATTGACTCAGGATTTAAGTAATTCACCCCTTAAAACTGAACTACATTTACTGTGTTGCTGGAATTATATTGATTTTAAATATTGGGTATTTGAGAGAGTGATCATAGAATCGTTCTTCTCTCTATACCATGCTAAAATATTTGAGAATTTTCGTATATTATTCTACTCCGTTAAGAAGGCAAATACGTACATATATGATTTACAAGAGATTATACATGATAATTATACAATCATAGGAAACCCTAATATAAAGTCAACTAGGTAACCCGACGCGGCTGGGCTGCTAATGCTCACGTTAACAACAAGAACTATTGATATATTCAAACTTCCAATTACATGCCCTCTCTCTCACTCACTCTCTCTCTCTCTCTCTCTCTAGAAACATATATTCAGTGCCCTTTTGTTTCCCTTCATCTTTTTCACATTTATGATTTAAGCTGCAGATCGATATGGATAAATTCACTCTTTTTGTCCCCGGGCCATAGAACCAAATGCTGTTTGAAACTTTTTCTTTCCGAAATTAACCATATAAAATTTACGTGCCTTGCGTATCACTCCTCAAAATCTAAGGAACATCGTAGTTGTCCGAATATGAAATTTATCGGGATATAAAGATCATTTTAGCCAATTTGCACTGACAGAAGAGAATCTACAAGTGAGAAAGGCAGGTATTAAAGCAGCATTCTCTTTGTTTGATTGAGATAGGAATTGTCATATATATAACAGCTTGTACCTGACTTTTACAGAAAGAGTAGGGAATGTGGAGGGCTGGGAATTAAAGTTTTCAAGAGCACAGATTCTGACATTGCTGCAAAGCCAGTCCTAAGAATCTCTAGCCAAATATGTTCTTTTCGGGAGATGCTAAACATTTGTTAGCCGTTAATGTATGCGAGTTCCAGTGTAGGTCACTCATACATAAAAGCCGGGATGAATACGTAGATGACTGTCGAAACCAAAACTTAATTCATTTCTTCCTTTCTCTGTTCTAATAAAATAAACTGGAGAAAGTAGTTTAAAAAATGTCTAATAAGCAGTCTTTCAATGTCTGCTTTTGCTTCCAGAGAAAATTTAGGCTCTGGATGGCAGAACCTCCTGAAGACATTAAGAACCTTTTTGATCTATACGCGGAAAATGGCACCATGACCATTGATGGCCTGCAGAAATTTCTGATTGAGTTTCAAGGAGAATCCAGTGCTACCAAGGAGGATGCTCATGCCATTTTCAACAATCTCAAGCATCTCAACATCTTTCAACGAAAGGATCTCGACCTTGATGCCTTCTTTCGATATCTCCTCGGTGACCTTAATCCTCCTCTCTCTTCAAAGGTAATTTCATCAAACTTTTTATTCTCTGGTTCGTCTCACATGGACGGAGTGCTGAAGATGATTTCATTTTAAAAAAGTACTACCGCATCTAAACTTTCTAAAAAAATATTCGCAGCTCTATAGCATATTAACGTGACAAAATGACGATTAGTGTATTGAAATTTGATGATAAATGTGTTGGGATTTAGGTGCACCATGACATGAATTCTCCATTGGCTCATTATTTCCTATTTACCGGCCACAACTCTTACTTAAAGGGAAATCAACTCAGCAGTAACAGCAGTGTCCGTCCGATAATTAACGCGCTGCAACAAGGTGTTAGAGTTATCGAATTAGACTTGTGGCCGAGTTCTAAGAAAAATGACGTGAAGGTTCGTCACGGAAGGTATGAATTTAATCTTTGGTTGCTCTCGTACAAATTATTTATCCTAACTGATTGACAATATTTTCATTATAGAATTTAATCTCTTCCAACCTTTAGGACGCTTACAAGTTCGGTGGACCTCGTCAAATGTTTGCGCGCGATCAAGGACAACGCTTTTGTTGCTTCTGAGTACCCTGTTGTCATAACATTTGAGACCACTTACCTTCAAATCTTCAAGCTATAGTGGCAACGGTGAATATAATTTCCTACCTTAGGCTTTCCTATTTTATAGTTTTCAACGCATTAATTTTTGTGGTTTCAAATTTTCAAAAAAATGTGATTGCAGATGCTCACTGAGACATTTGGTGACATGCTGTACTCTCCCCATTCAGAATCCTTAACGGAATTCCCTTCACCGGCATCATTGAAGAGGAAAATTTTGATTTCTACCAAGCCACCGAAGTATCCTGAATCGCAGAAACCTAGAGATCAATCTGGATCCACTGATCATAAGGTGCATTAGAAATAATCTACATTGTATTAGTAAGCCTAACATATATATGCTTAACTCATCACAAATCATGTTACCCTTTTTAATGTATCATTACACACTTGATGGCAGGAAAGCGAACAAGATGATGAAGAAGATGAAGATAAAGACGAGGAGAATGCTATTCCGGAATATAAACAGTTGATTGCGATTCACGCAGGGAAGCCGAAACGTGGGTTAGATAAATGGCATATCGATCCAAATAAAGTCAGACGTCTTAGCTTGAGCGAGCAACAACTCGAAAATGAAACAAGAACTCGTGGATCCGACATTGTCAGGTGATGTTATGCATAAGAAGGTTATGGGGTAATTCTTTTTTCACCATCTAAATGATAGAATATGCTTTAATCTTTGTCTAGGTTTACTCAGAGGAATTTGTTGAGGGTTTATCCAAAGGGTACACGTTTGAACTCATCAAATTATAAGCCTATGCTTGCATGGACTCATGGAGCTCAAATGGTGGCATTCAATATGCAAGTTAGATTTCTTTTGAAAATTGTAGATTGCTTTTTAGATAATCGGCTTCTACTTCTTTGACAATATATGAACATGTAGTTAAGAACTTACTTACTAGGAAAGGAAAATTTTAGCACGGCCCTTTGAACTTGGTACATTCTTTTGATTTGCCCATTCGATTTTCCATTTGGCTTTGAGCCCCCCTAATCATTTAGAACGTGACAATTTGGTCTCTACCACAAGATCTGTCAAATTTTCGGTTAAATTGAGAGTTACTTTTGTCTATTCAAGAGAAGAAAAACTCATATAAAAGTGATAAGTTTGATCATTGTAATGTACATTGACACGTTTTAAAAGATTAAGAAGCTCATAAGCAAATAGAAAGTCGAGTGAGTTAATGAGGAATTGCTAAAATTTTCTTCTTCTATTCTCACCCAATTCCCTGCTTATATCACAACTGTGTATTTCTCAAAGGGACATGGAAAGCACCTTTGGATTATGGAAGGAATGTTCAGAGCAAATGGAGGTTGCGGCTATGTGAAGAAACCTGAATTTTTGCTGGCTAGCCCAAATAATGAGGTTTTTGACCCTAATGCATCTTTACCGGTGAAAAAAACTTTGAAGGTATATCTGATGAAACTTATTAAGCATGTCAGTTACTGTTACTCTTCCTCCGTAACATTTTCTTGACAAGCAGGTAAAAGTATACATGGGTGACGGATGGCGTTTAGATTTCCACCGCACACACTTTGATCTATGTTCTCCACCGGACTTCTACGTGAGGGTATGACAACAAAATGTTCATTCACATTTACATCCCCATGCATCCTTTATTCAGCGAGAAATTATCGATTTATGTTGTCAGATTGCCAAACTAATTCAATATATAGGGTTCTAATTTGAGTAGCCAGTCCAAATTAACTGTTTGACAGATACAATATTAACCAATAACTAGTAGTTGCTATAAATCAAATAATTCCAAGAAAGAGTACATGTATCCACTTTTATCTTAACTTTTCATTACCTACTATGACACATATCATGCCAATTGCTCACTGTTTAAATGAATGTATAACTTTCCTCATTGAGACGTAACATCTTGACACAAGGGTTAATGTAGACAAGTTGATTAAATAAATTCTTGTTTAATGCATGGTTTAAATTAACAGTCAAACAAGTCTAATATCTACCATAAATATCATCTTTCGCTCTCATGCATAAATTTTTATTTCAATTATTTGTATCAACTAATATGATACATAACATAACACTAACTCATATATGCAAATAGATGAGATTCAAAGTGAATTTCAACGTAAACAAATTAAATATTATCACGTACAGGTTGGAATTGAGGGAGTCCCGAGGGACAAAACAAAAATGCTGAAAACCGAACCAATAGAGGACCAATGGGTGCCAGTTTGGAACAAGGAGTTCACCTTCCCATTGAGGGTTCCAGAGCTGGCTGTGCTTAGAGTTGAAGTCAATGAGTATGACACTCCCGCCAGACATGACTTTGGTGGCCAAACATGTCTGCCAATACGAGAGCTCAGAACTGGGATCCGAGCTGTTCCTCTGCACAGCGAAAGAGGTCAAAAGTATAGATCTGTGAGGCTTCTGATGAGATTTGAATTGACAAATGAGGTTTAATTAAGTGTGCTTACTCATAATCTGCTGTATATTCTATGTTAAATATTGCACACACTAACCTTGCAGCTGCTATAAAAATATATCCCGTTGTATCTGAAGTTTTGTATTTGATATATTCTTATTATGCACAAAAAATAGAGCTTACAACAAAATACAAAGCTTGTAAATCAAGTAATGTATTCACCTGCACTCGAATTTTTGTGTTTAATAATACATTCTTTTTTTTTTCCGACACCTAAAATAGTTTTTTTTTTTTTTATGAGAAAAACAGTGTTTTAGCACTCTAAAAAATGTACAATCAACAAAGAGAATGTTGTGATTGAAATTACGAGGTTTTTCAAATCATAACATTTCAATTGTAATAAACAAGTTAAACTAGCTACTACGATGGGTGACCACATTAGCTTAACGAAGAACATTTGAAAAAAAATCGTGTAAAAGATCCCTAGAATCTTCCTAAAGCAATAATTTGAATGTCGATAAATATTATAGTAGGTTCCAACTTCCTATTGCTTCATATGATTCATCATTTGGTACCTAATTAGTAATTAATTAATAAGCTAACTAGTAATCTTAGACTTACTATTTTTTATAACCCCACTTTCATCATCAGCACATAGCTGTTGTACAGCCTGTGATTTATCAAACGGTGCAGCCGCCAGAGGCAGAGGCACCGCGTTTTTCAACTAGTGTGACTCAAAATTCTTGATCTTTTTCTTTGTTTTTTTTTTTTTTTTGTCAACTTTGTTATTTAAATATCCAAACCCAATATTTGGTAATTTCCTTTTGTTTTTAAAATAGATTTCAAATAGTTAAATTGTATACTCAGGAGCATACTAAACTTGTTATGCGCGTCTTTCAACGCGACTTAGTTCTTTTATTTTCATCATGAGCTATTTTTATGTTATATAATCGAATTTGAAACCTCATGTGCATAGGTGGATACTCTTAATCAACTAAACTATGAACTATGGGCCTTTTTTATGCATAGATAAATATTCTTAATCAATTAAACTATAATTCCAAACTATTTTTAGGTTTAGAAAAGTGATTAAAGATCCACTTTGTAGGGATTGATGGAGTTGATTAGAATCTCTATCACGGCCCCATTTATCCCACACCAACCAAGTCTTATTCAACAGCTCCAACATTGAGGAGCAAAAAGTGAAGAGATACTCTTAGCACCGCAAACAAGATCACACAAGGCCATCATGACAGGAGAAAAAAAAATCTTAATAACAAGGATAAAACGTCAAGGGCGACTCTAAGCCAATGAGGCTCCACGCTTTGCGAACATGTATGGTAAGCAATCATACCCTTATTTTGCAAAGAGATTATTTCCACGACTTCAACTTGTGACCTTTCGATCACAAAGAAACAACATTTTTGTTGCGCAAAGACTCGTCCAAATTAAAGTAAAAGGCGAAACAGAAAAGAAAACAAAAATTGGTATGGAATTAATAAGGTAGAAAAGAATGAACATTTTTTTTTTTTTTTGGAATAGAATTTTACACTGAAGGGAGGGAAATTGTGGTGGTAGAGAAGCTAAAAGGATCATCCTCGCAAAGAGCAAGAGCCCTCTCTAAATTGGCTACAATGTCAGTCATGCTAGGCCTTCCCTTCCCCTCCAAGTTCACACAACGCATAGCAGTATAAGCCAAGAGCTCAACTGCTTCGCCTTCATTTGGGTCGGGCTGCCCCACCCTTTTATCCAACATGCTTTGCAGCTCCCCTGCCATTATTCGCGGCCCTACGTATTCCACAACCGTCATTGGACCTCCGTCTTCACTACTTCTAAACAGAGCCTTCTTCCCTGTCAAAAGCTCCAATAGAACCACTCCAAATCCGTAGACATCACTCCTTGCTGTCAAAACGTTTGACACAAAGTACTCGGGATCAATGTACCCAATTGTTCCAACAGCTTTGGACGACATGATCTCTTGGTTTGATCCCGGCCCCAATAATGACAGTCCAAAATCTGATACCCTTGCATTCCAATTTGCATCCAAAAGAATGTTTGAGGACTTGATGTCCCTGTGAATTATTGTTGGCACTGCATAATTGTGAAGATACTCTACTCCCCTGGCTGCACCAAGCGCGATTTTTATCCTCATTTTCCAAGAATTCACATTGCTGCTATTTTTCTCCACATTTTCCTTGCTATGCAAGTGATCATGAAGTGAACCGTTGCTCATGTACTCGTAAACCAAAAGCCTCTCGTCGTTAGCTTCACAGGATCCCACTAGCTTCACCAGGTGTTTGTGGTGAAGCCGGGACAGCAATGCTAATTCGGAGTCAAACGCGCTCTCTTTCTCCTGAAATTTCTTGTTCCTGGTACTTGTATGTCCCCTCTTGATGGCCACTTCACGACCATCCGCAAGCTTGCCTTTATAGACAATGCCAAAGCTCCCAGCACCGATCTTGTTTTCGGTGGAGAAATATTTGGTGGCAGTGGAAAGCTCTACCAGGTGAAATGACTCAATCTTGTCACCATGCTTCGACGATGAACCACTTAAACTGCCCTTCATGGAACTTGATGCTAATGAAGTAGGAACATTGGCGACTCTAGCAGCAGAACAACCCACATTTGGATCAGGAAAACTTTCGGTTCGTACAGAGTCATGGCAGTTTAACCAAGAACCACAGAGTCCAGTCCGTAGGCAAAAGACAATAGTGCAGAGTCCTGCAAATGTCCCAACTGATCCAACTATTGCAAAAACCAACAGAAGCCTATTTTTTGTTTTGAATAACGAAAAACCCGGCTTTGAAGCTTGTGTAGGTTGATTTATTGGAGGCAATGGAAGTGCTAATGGAAGTTCAGCCCGGCATGATCTGCATATTTCCCCCGAACCACCACAAAGAGTCTCCGAATTCGGGTACACACAGCTAGTACATGGACCCTGCACACATGGACCAGGAATAATCATTCCCAGTGGAAGATTATCATGCGAACTAGACCACCCTGGTCCCCAACAAATCACTGATAAATTACTCGTTGTCACGCCGCACACGAAATTCAAACCTGCAGAAATTAACTCAAATGAAACATTTGTAATTACAACACTGTCATATTCAAATATGTTTCTTCCTCCCCAGCATACAACGAATCCATTTTTTCGCCGAATGGCACAAGTAAAATTTGCCCCCAACGCAAGGCCTGAAAACTGGAAAGTCGAAGTACTTGAAGGTACATTCAATTGCCCGAAATCGTTGTTTCCTCTGCAGACCAATGTTCCATTCATACTCAAGCCACAAGCATGAGATCCGCCTGCAACAAGGCTTGACATGTTCACTTTCTCAAACCCTGTTTGAATCTCAGCTCCAACATCACTCTTGCCCCAACACAGAACTCTCCCATCATTCAACAAAATCCCACACGAAAACCCGCTTCCGGATGTGATTGTTTGAAACCACAATGCTTCCCCAGGTGAGGAAAACAAAACCCCACTTGCATTATCTCTTCCTCTCCAGCACCTGACCATTCTAGAGTTGACTTCCCTAGCGCAAACTTGCTCATCACCCACAGCCAGATCAGTCAAAGCTACACTTCCACTGTGATATATTAGTTTCGGCCGAAACCTATTTGAGCTAGACAAGCTGGTCTCCCAGCAGAGAAGGGCAAACCCTCCAGACCTGAGGCCACAGAAGAAGCTCTTCCCTCCAGAAATGGATTGAAAAGAAATATTGGGTTGGACTGAAATGGCAATCTGACCGTTTTGAAAGCACTGTATGCTCTGTGTGGGGCTCTCAGCCACAATGCCACAAACCGTCGGAGTGCCATATGTGATAGCTGTGGTGGAGGCTAAGCCAAGGGCGTCGGCCAACCACCAATCATGTGGTGTGATGAGAGAAGATATGAAGGTTGTGATCAAGATTGCGGCGGTGAGAGAGAAGGGTTCGCGTGGAAGTGTCATTTATGAAGATTTGGGTGATGGGTAAGTGGGGGTTTCTGGTTTTTCTTCTTCATTTGGAGGGAGAGGGGCTGAGGAAGAAGGTGACAGAATATAATAGGCAAGAGGGTGGAGCATGTGGAGAAATTTTTAATTGTGACGGGACACAAATGGTACACCGTGTTTTAATATAAGTGGTGAGAAATTTTATTTTTTTAATTATTAACTTTCTAGCACACATATTCCACAATTTATATAATAACACGTGATATACCATTCTGTGTATTGATCACATTGAAAAATCTTTCGATCATATGGTCCCTTTAACATTCGTAGTGTTGTTGCCAACAAAAAAAGAAGAGGAACATGCAACGCTGCTTGGCTGTTTGTTTCTATTTTTATTTGTTGGTTCTTCTAAGTAGAATATGTGAATAAATTCATCAGAAAATTGAACCATGAAAGCAACCCTTAAACCTCTGCTATGATATTTTTGACAAGGGGTACTGAGTGCCATTAAAATTAATGTCTTTTTGTCCTTTGGTCCCTAGATACAAAGATCGACGGGTAAGGCTCTAAAACAAGGTTTCCTTGTTTATTTAATTTTTGTTTTATGTTAAATTAAGAGGATTATGGAAAGCTGATTTTAATATTTTCTGCAACAATGATATTCTGTTCTAATATTCTAATTTATAAAGAGAATTCAAAATGATGTATAAGAGAACGAACACACTGACTTGGTCAGGTAGACTAACCGACATATGCAGAGAATGATTATTTTTTCTAAATTGAACCATAATTTGTTAGATAGGCCAAACTTCTTTATGGAATGATTAGACAAACTAACAACTAAGAGCATCATGGAGGTGGCAACTAGGTAAAGTTAGATTTTTTATTTCACGTAACAAAAACAGTAAACACGTCTTCAGCAGAGGTTGCAACTTGCAACAATCAAAATAAAATTTCAATCCAAACTCAAATGCGGATTGACATTTTTTACCCAATTAGCAAATTGAAGAAGTAGCAACTAATCTTTTATACTTGTAAAGTCATTTGCTACTTATTCAAGTTAGCAAATTACTTCCCACAACATATTTTATTCATAAATATTGTTTAGTAAATAGTTCGTAAATAAAATTTAAACCTTACAGATAAAATAAAGTTAAGATACTAATGAAAATAAAATTTGAAAGTGGATTGAAGTAACAAATTTTTAAAGAAAGTAACAAATAAACTACTAAATGACACTAAAAAAAATAAAAAAAATAAAAATAAAAAATAAAAAATCTTTGCTAATTCAAATGCTCATTATCTAATTTAGGCCTAATTGGATAAATGGTCCCCGTGGTCATAAGGTATTCGGATGATAGCCCCTGTGGTAAAAAAATTCGGATTTAAACCCCTGTGGTCTAACTCTGTTAGGATTTATGCCCTTCTGTTAAATAATGCTGACGTGGCTGCCACATATATGCCACGTGGCTGCCAAATGTCTGCCACGTGGCAAAAATAATAATTTTTTTTTTTTAAAGTTAAAAACCTGAATTTTTACACCAAAAAAAAAAACCCAGATCTGCAAGAAGAAGAAGAAGAAGAAGGAAAAGGGAGAGGGAGGAGGGTCGCGCGGGGAGAGGGCTCCGGCGAGGGGGGGAGCTGGTCTCCGGCGGGAAGAAGAAGAAGAAGAAGAAGAAGAAGAAGAAGAAGAAGAAGAAGAAGAAGAAGAAGAAGAAGAAGAAGAAGAAGAAGAAGAAGAAGAAGAAGAAGAAGAAGAAGAAGGAAGAGGGAGAGGGAGGAGTCGCGCGGGGAGACCGGCGGGAAGAAGAAGAAGAAGGAAGAAGGAGAGGGAGGAGGGTCGCGCGGGGAGAGGGCTCCGGCGGGAAGAAAAAGAAGAAGTCCGGCGGGGGGGGGGGAACGGGCGGAGGGCGGGGGGAGCTTCTGGGTTTTTTTTTTTTTTTTTTGTAAAAATTCAGGTTTTTAAAAAAAATTAAAAAATTTTATTTTTGCCACGTGGCAGACATTTGGCAGCCACGTGGCATATATGTGACAGCCACGTCAACATTATTTAACAGAAGGGCATAAATCCTAACAGACTTAGACCATAGGGGTTTAAATCCGAATTTTTTTACCACAGGGGCTATCATCCGAATACCTTATGACCACGGGACCATTTATCCGATTAGGCCTCTAATTTACCCACGATTGGAAATAACTCCGTTTGGAAACTAGTGTAATGTGAAAACCCCACTAGAAATACCCGCTGTATGGGTCATAATTTACACCATATTTATTTATTTATTGGATATATAGAGACGAATATGTAGCACTATTTTTTTTTACACAAGTTTAGACACGTTTTTGTTAATGTCCACTTTGTAAAGTATATCAACGATATGAACTGTCTATCTTTTAGAACATCCTCCATAGATTATCTTTGCAAAAAATTAGACAAATCTAAAAGCATTGAAACATTCATTTGTAGTGAAGCAAATGGACAATACGGGTACTACAAAGAGACCTTAAACTCTTAATCCAGTGGTCATATGATTTCAAATTAGGATGATTTTTGGTATTCAGAATCTTTGAGGGAATACCTAAAAGATAGACTATTCAGATAGTTGAAATATATTATAAAGTGGAATTTACAAAAACATGTCAAAAATTGTGTTTAAAAAATAGGGTCGCAAATCTGCCCTTATATTTATTTATTTATGATAATCATTCAATTCTCGGGGACATCCGATAAAATTGGAACGATATAGGGTTTATTCAATATTGATATCATAAATTTATCCAATATCACACCAATTTATTCAACATAAACACAAAAAATGCCAGTTCCCACCACTCATCTCAATCTTTGTTTAATTTTGAACTAAGAAGAGAACTGATCTCAGAAAAATGTAGTTCCTTTGGCACGCTTTATCTTTCGGAAAACAAAATATGGATATACTAAAAATACCAAAATATAATAAAAACCCCAAAATCCAATAGACTTGAATTACCAAGGCGAACAACTTTGGCTGTTATTACAGTGATTGTCATCTGGAAACCGTAAAAACTGAATAACCTACGTACCAACCAGAACGTGGATTTACCGGCCTGCTGGGATTCACCTTCACCAAGCACCCATCTGTTTCCATCACTTCCTTCTCATTTTGTGTACTCTTATGGAGTAGGGGCAGGTTTGATAGTTATGCTGTCAACTGTAAATTCTAGATTCAAGAGCGTCTCACTATAACGGGCATGACCTTTTAGGGTGCCAGAGGGTCTCTTTCATCGGCATCACCCATATGGTTATCATAACTTTCGTACTCATAATCTTCATCCAGACTCTCCATAGTTTTCCCAAAAACGAATGATTTTGTCCCCATTGTCGTGAAAGGCATTAAACCAAAAGCTCGAGCTGTTTTGATTTCCCTGGCGACCTTCCTCTGAGCTTTGGCGCTAATTCCAGTCTACATTATGAGTGAAGAAATATAAACCATCAAATTTCAGCGCACGTTTAATAAAGTTGAAGTCACTCGACATGCAATCATATTTACCTTGCTTCTTTTGATAAGAATTCCAGCCTCTGTTAAGAAATTCGCAAGGAATCTCACATTCTGCACAGAATAATAATACATTTAGCGAGAACACATCTGAAGCATCAGAGATCAATAGGATAGACAACCTAAATCAACATTAAAACTGCCTAACTCAGAGCTTGATTAATATATGCAAGCACACCTGTAAAACTGGTGAAACAAGATTTCAGATTACAGATTTCAGTGGAAGCCCAGGACCAAAAAAAATGAAGAGCTAAAACATACATTTGAACAATGTCTGGTGGCAGGGGGGAGAGTAACAATGACATCAAGGCAACTGCGAGCATTTTACATAAACCTTTCTATCGTGCTAAAATTTAAGTTCTCTAATAATCTGAATTAGTTGCAACCAACACATATAATAAAGACAAGAGTATTCTTGAATTATCTAAGAAAACATGAGACACCATGATAAAAAGACCATCCCTTGCATGGTCTGAAATCATATTCACTAAATAATTTAACTCTGAAACCAAGTCTGAATCAAGATAGACCATCCCTTGCACAATTTAGATGGATTTACTTTGCATAATTTAGGTCTCAAATGCTAGTTATGCATAACAGGACAAATAGGTTTAGAGTCATCAACAATAGAAACGAAGCTTTAGATTTGACTTAACATATACAAAGCAACGGGGATCCTCCATTTATTTATTTTTTTGCTATGTAATTCTTTGAAATTTAATATATTTGGGAGATGGACAGGTAGGCATACCCTGAAATCAGCTTTTCTAAGAACTTCCTTTGTAGTTACTTCAAACTCATACCTACGGGGAAGTTTACTTACTCCTGGCTTAGTAAGATCCAGATCCTGCACATAGCCAAATAGTGATTACATAAGAATAAAATGATTCAGTTGTAAATGAGGAAGGGCTGAATTGTATGCATTTTCCACTTGGGAAAAATAAGGCCTAAAATTAGGTTATAAGTTTGTAATACCACAAAATAAGGAACAAACGATTAGAGGAAAAGAGATGGAAAAAAAATCAAGGTTCGGTTGCTCCATAACGTACTTTTTTTTCATAAGTCATTCCTGGCTTAAAAGTCATATCTGGTCTGAAAGAATAATCATCTTTGTCTACTTCTTCCTCATCATACTCAAAGTAGGTGGCTGCTTTCTCTAATTTTCCATCCATTCCATCAGATAATGTGTTTAAACTCTCATCTAAGCCATCAAGTACATGGGAACCACTTCCACTTCCAATTCCAAATCCTCCACCAAGATCTGAAACATGTCCATCATGAGCCTTCCCAAGCCTATCTAGCTTTGAGAAAAAGTTACCCCCAGAAGTTTCACTGAAGATGCGCCGCTCGAAATCATCAGAAGATTCAAAGGAATTAGAAATTTTCTTATCATCCATTCCTCCACCTGACACAGATAAATGGTAATGTGCATAGTCCGGTTTGAAGCGTTTAAGGTTTTAAGCAACAAAAAAAAAATTCCAGAGTGAATAATACTTGAAAAATAGAAGCTTCATAATAAGTGAAAACAAACCATGCCCTAAAAATAACCTCCAAAGACCAGAATAAAATCTATGGCCGTACTACCTCAAGCGAAATTTCAGTGCATAAATTATCACACACACACGAAAATGGCACCAGCATAGAGAGTTACTGCAAGGGATTATACGAAAAAGTACCTGATGTCATGTATGTAGACAGAGTTCTCACATGTGGCTGATGAAATCGGCGACTGTCATTGAAGGATCGCAAAGCAAACCGAACAATTTTCATTTCTGAAAAATATCAAAGCCTGTGAAGAAGTACAGGTTGGAATCTCCGGACGATAAATACACATCAGAAGAAGCCCATTACGTGTAAAAATAAAGGTAACTAATAACAGGAACTAGTAATCACAGATACTACTTTATAACACAAACATGAATGTCGATATTTCTAGCAAACCCTATGAAAATTTTCTATGTACAAAGAAACTTTCTTTCGGTAAGGAATAATCGAAGCCTTCCATTTCCAAAAAATACAACAAATGAGAAGCTAATCGAAAGAGAATTCGCAACTGGAATGACATGTTGGTTGAATACTTTGTCAGAGAAGTCTTATTAACTAACTCTAACGGCTATACAATACATAGAAAGCATGGAAACATTGTCATCTTAAAAAATCTTATGTTCTTGCTCACTAAAGCACCGAAAAGACTACATGAACACGTTTTGAAGATTTTTCGATTGTTCCATGGCTTCCCAGGTGGAAGTATTCTTACTATACTTGTAAAGATTGGATTTTCTTTTTCCCTAACAGAAGAAGGTAATTTCTTACTACGTGTAGTATCCAACGATCAGTCTCCCAACTACACACCATCAACAAAGACTAGAAATTAAGAACTCTTATGACGGTTTAGCAAACGAAAACTAGAAACCAAACCCTAAACCCTAAATAAAAACTAGAAATTAAGAACTCTTATGAGCAAACGGCACCAATCACAACAATGTCACCCAATTTTCATGCCAAGATCAATGCTTTCATAAATAAATCATCGAGCAGAAAAAGAAAACCAAAAATTAAAAAAATGCACGAAATGAAAACCAATTGAACACTTCGGAAATGCCCATTAAGATAAACAAGATGAAAAACGAGTTCGGATGCAAAAGGAACAAAAACAAGTTCGAATTTACAGACCCAATTCGAGAACATCAGAAATTCAATCAGTACCTGAAGCAATTGGCGATTCCGAGATGAAATGAAGACCGCAGATGAAGAAGAAGAGAGGGTTCAGTCCTCTGTTTTCTAGGGCTAGCGAGAACGGAGGGACTTGTGTACCAATTAAGCCTAATTGGGCTCCAGATTTGAGCATAAATTTTGATGTTTGAATTTGGGCCTAGATAGAAGAAGTACATGGCCCATTTAACAAGCAAGAAGCCCAACAGAACATTAATGATAGAATAGATGGGGGCTCTTTATTTGGTCTCCTTATGTTACACTAATTTAGAGAATGAGAGTTTCGAGACCAGAACTGTAAGATCCCACATCACTCTAGGGAGTGGATCATGTAAGCCTTATATGTATATTCTCATCTCTACCTAGCACGAGACCTTTTGGGAGCTCACTGGCTTCGGGTTCCGTAGGAACTCCGAAGTTAAGCGAGAAGGTGGTCAGAGCAATCCCAAGATGGGTGACCTACTGAGAAGTTGCTCGTGAGTTCCCAAAAACAAAACCGTGAGGGAATGGTAAGCCCAAAGTCGACAATATCCACCATATTCAGGGCCCGTTCCACCACCATAGCACGATATTGTTCGCTTTAGGCTTACCATTCCCTCACGGTTTTGTTTTTGGGAACTCTCGAGCAACTTCCCAGTGGGTCACCCATCCTAGGAGTGCTCTGGCCTCCTTCTCGCTTAACTTCGGAGTTCCTACGGAACCCGAAGCCAGTAAGCTCCCAAAAAGTCTGGTACTAGGTAAAGATGAGAATATACATTTAAAGATCACTCCCCTAGGCGATGTGGGATGTTACAATCCACCCCGGGTGTAGTCAGAGCCCAAAGCGAACAATACCGTGCTACGGTGGAGTCGAGCCCCGAAAGTGGTCCCGCCTGGGCCGGGATGTGACAATTTGGTATCAGAGCCAATCCCTAGGCGAAAGTGTGCCGACGAGGATGTCGGGCCCCTAAGAGGGGTGGATTGTAAGATCCCACATCACATTAGGGAGTGGATCCTGTAAGCCTTATATGTATATTCTCATCTTTACCTAGCACGAGGCCTTTTGGGAGCTCACTGGTTTCGGATTCCGTTGGAACTCTGAAGTTAAGCGAGTTTGGGCTAGAACAATCCCAGGATGGGTGACCCTCCTGGGAAATTGCTCGTGAGTTCCCAAAAACAAAACCGTGAGGGCGTGGTCGGGGCCCAAAGCGGACAATATCGTGCTACGGTGGAGTCGAACCCGGGAAATTGTCCCGCCCGAGCCGGGATGTGACAGGAACGTATAAGTGGGAACCTAACATCATATCCACTAAGTATTGGACCACATGCCAGTACCAAACATGATAACTTGATTAAAATGAGTGTTGGAGTTTAAGTGATTAGAGCATTCGTATGCATGTATTAGCAAATAAGTTTTCACTATTAAAGTAATTGACAATATAGAGAATAGTCAAATTACTTATAAGCACATGTAATGCCCATCCTCCTATTAATGTGAGATTCATTCTCAACATGTCCCTTATGTGTGACGAATTTTCAAGCCTAACATATGGACAACATAAATTGGGCACGTGTGACCGCTAGACTTCACACATGGACAACCTGCTTTGATACCATGATGAAAGTTAGGGTTCACCATAAAATCATTTGACAATCCGAGAATTAACTCAATCTTTTATAAGTACATATAAGATCTCTCATTTTTCCAACGCATAAATTGATAAATCTTAACAATCACAAATAGTAGATAAAATATAATTGGGTTAGGCAAAAAGGTAAAAGCCAAATGGTGAGTAGTTTTCAGCCACGAAGTAAGTGGGAGGTTGAATATGTTCATCAAGAATCTATGTACATAATTTGGAAATCCAACATTTATCAAACACATTGCCCCAGTTTGATCTTTCATTATTTTCTTCCCCACTTCAAGTCCTTTTCACATGGAGAATGCAACAATGGTGTCACATCATGATCAACCCCTAATCTTATCGTTCAATTTTGGGATCTTTTAATGGCACACGATGCAAGACTTTGCTTGATTTTTATGGAATTATTCACCATGTTTGCCTAATCAGTCTCCCAAGAACGACATTGCATGAAAATAACCCCAAAAGTGACATAATTAATTTGGATAATTAGAATGACAAGATAGCACTACCTAGGGTTTGATCAAGCAACCATGTTGTGAATAAAGTTATATTAGGATTGAAATCAAAATTTGTGTTTTTGTACGGTCTAATTATATTATTCTCTATTTGTAAATAAAATTTAAATTCAACTCTCACACCAATATATTTAACAAACTCATTATATGATTTAGCACAAAATCCCTCCCTTTAGCCAAATATAGCTCTAAACTAAAAAAGAAAAAAATCTATCTTTTTAACCTTTGAATTTGTTTAACTTTATATGTGCGATAAGGTTAAGGAATTTTACTTTTACTTGTTCTTCATCTTTAAATGAGAAAATGATAGATTAAATTAAAGTTAGCTTATCACCCACTTTTGTATTTACCTTTTTATTTTATTTTTTGTTAAACGATAAATTTTGTTAGATTAGATGTTAAATTAATCATCGACGAGGTTTGAACCCAAACCATCATACAATGACTCAACACATTTCCACCACAAATTTTTTTTTTGAACAAATGATATTATCTACACTAAGAGGGTGGGTTTAGTCTTACAATGGGCTAGAATCGAACCTAAGATCACTCACTTATAAGTGAAGAGAACTAAACCGTAGTACTAAGTGATACATTTCCACTACTATTGTACTTACCTTTTTACACTTACTCCTTTTTTTTTTCTTAAATCAACTTTTGCACTTATTTTATAAAGAGAATAAGGATCGGTGTAGGATGGAATCAAAGTATTCTTCAGCTCTAATTTATAGATTTTTTTTTTTTGAGAAACGGTACAACACTCATTAAACGGCAAAGAATACATATAATCTGAGAATAGTATGCATACTGGGCCTCGATAAAAATCTTGCCGGGGATTTCAACCCAGTCGAAGGGAAAAAGAGTGTCCCGCACAACAATGTAACCTATCCTTAGCTGAACAATAAAGAAATTACATTCCCTCCTCAACTAAAACATCTTGGAGTAAGTCCGGAGGCTCCTCAAACCACATAAACTCTTGAGTACTCCCAATACCCATACGAGCAAGGCGATGAGCTGCTGAATTCCCCTCCCGTTGCACATGAGTAAACCTCGAGTGAGTATCCTCTGAGGAAGAATCTAACATCGTTTATTACAGGACCCAAGGGTGAGCAATCTTCCCCTTGATCCTTCATTGCCGCAAGCACCAAGCTAGAATCTCCTTCAAAAATAACCTTCCAGCCAAGAGGACAATTATTTTTAACCAATAAAATTGCACTTTGAAGAGCTATCAACTCCGCATGAAATGTAGATTGAGTCATCTCAATCGGACATGCAGCAGCAACCAAAAACTCCCCAAAATGATTACGAATTACCACCCCAAATCCCCCTCTACTCCCATTTCGACTCCATGTCCCATCAAAATTGCACTTGACCCACCCAACTTCGGGCTTCTGCCACTGCTGCACCTCTCGGCTAGCCTTCTTATTTATAGATTTTTTATTTATCTATTTCTTTATCTTCATAAAAAGATATTTTTTTAATACGATAGTTATATAACTAGTGAATCTCATTAGGATAACTCCGTTCTTGAGCCCGAAGCTTTATTTTTTTCATAGTCGCGCCCTTGATGATTTTGACTTTACTAATAATTAAACTTGTTTAGTTCAAATCCTTAATCTGATTAGCATTTGCTAGCTTTTCTCATGAAATCACTTCCACAGGCTTTAGATTGATTTTGGAGGAAATAATCATGGATGTCTTATTAAAAAAAATCAACCGATAGTTCTATAAGAGGGTTCAGGAAATGTTTATAAAAAAACAGATTGGAATTTAAATTGGAAAATGAGAATATGTTGTTGTATGTAATGAGTAAGATTTCGACAAAAGATAATGCTTGTGTTACTCTCATAGGTAATCTACTT
Source organism: Malus domestica (assembly GCF_042453785.1). Lineage (NCBI taxonomy): Eukaryota > Viridiplantae > Streptophyta > Magnoliopsida > Rosales > Rosaceae > Malus > Malus domestica. The sequence goes on along the minus strand of NC_091671.1, from coordinate 6,017,365 downwards.
GTCTATCTACGTATGTTTAATGTATTTTTACATACGAATATCATAATCGGAATTTCTCTTTATCATAGTCTAAAAATTATTCAATTTGAAGATTGTTTAGTCATTCAGATGCATCAAACAAATGAACTATTTATCATGAGGATATTACTTGTACCAAAATCATTGATTGCTTTAACACATATAGATGATTAAACGATTTATAAATTAAATAATTTTTATCCCTTCAAACTTTCCACAATAATTTATGTCAGTTTATTCCTCGTATTTACAAATCACGTTGTCTGAGTTCGTAACTTATAACATTATTGTTGTAGTAGTATAAATTAATTTTGTGGCTTTACTATGAATATGAATCAATTCACGAGACCCATATATATTACATTCAACGTCTAGACTCGAACGAAAATTTTGTGAGCCACTATGGAATGTCGTACATGATATGTTTGTTGCTTTTATGTTATCTATATCTATATCTATATATAAAGTCAGAAGGCTGTTTTGGTGTCACCGGCTTCGACAAAAAAAATTGAACCAAATTGCCCCTCAGCCAAAAAAATCCAAAGTAGCCCAATAAAATATATCAAATAATGCAATGGGTAATTTGGTCATCATAAAATATAATATTATAATATAAATAATAAGTGAGGGGGAGAAAAGAATAAAAAAATAGAAGGATGAGTGAAAGTTGATGGTGCCCACGTGAAGAGGAAAGAAAAATATAATAAAAAATAAAGAAAATCATAAATGTTGTGTTGAAAACATCTTAAGAGGCACCGCGCCGGTGATAAATTAGTACATTTTTTTTTAATTAGTACCTTATAATAGGCTAGTAATAATATGATTCAATCAAATATTCATGAAATATTATTTTCTCTATTTTTAAATACGTTTAAAATATCTTAAGAGGCTTGTAATGCCGATTATAAAAAAGGTATTTTCCACGCGGATAATAATCTGATTCGTTAGTTATAAAAAAGATCTTTCCCACGCGGATATAATGTGATTAAATTAGTTGTCAAATGATTGATTTTTTTAACAAACGATATTTGATATAAGATTATTCATTTACTTCAAATATTTGACTTTCTTTTTGTCAATTTACGTATATAAATACATTTAAAACGTATAAATCATGCATAACATGCAGTGATTCAAAAAATATTTTATGCACGTGCATAAATGCGTGCACGAAGGCTAGTAATATATAAAGCCAGAGCCCCAATTTGGGGTCATGACTTCAACAAAAAATAATAGGAAAAAATTGACCCTCAACCAAAAAAAGTAGCCCAATATAATATATCAAATCATGCAAGGGTAATTTGGTAATTTGGTCATCATATAATATAATATAAATATAAATGGGTGAGAGAAAAGAATTTAAAAAAAAAAGAAAACTAATGAAAAGTTCAAAAAAACTTCTCTTTTAACGAAAAGCCATTTTTAAAGGTATAATGAATAGTGCCAGTTAAAAGTAAAAATGTGATTTTTCGTTAAAAGTGAACAGTACCGGGAGTGTTTTGTTAAAACTTCCTAAAAAAATGAAAGGGAGGAGAAAAAAGAATAAAAAAATGACAAAGTTGATGGTGCCCACGTGATGGGGGAAGAAAAAAATAAAAAAAATCATGAATATTGTGTTCAGAACATGTTAAGAAGCTTATGTAGATATGTAACTAGATAAGCATAAACTTTGGCACCTGAGTGGATTTTTTTAACTTAAAAATACCACTAGGCAAGATTAAAGTTTGGTTAATGATTGTCACTTTCATGGGGATTTATTCGTTTCTTCACTTATAATTAACGAACTTTTATTGTTGGAACATTATAATCAGACTTATTTATTTTTTTATTATCATTTAAGATCATACATGCAACAAATTATTCAAATTGGAGACTTTTTAATTATTCATATGCATCAAACAAATGAACGGTTTATCATGAAGATGTTATTTGTTACCAAAATCGTTGATTAATTTAACACGTCTAAACGACAAAACAATCTACATTTTTTGCAAATGATTTGATAATGAAAAAGAGTGAATAGCTCCAATTATAATGTTTAGGCAATAAATATTCGTTAATCGTAAATGTTACAAGTCTCCATATGAAAAGGACACAAGCGTTATCCTTAAAGTTATTTTTTGGGTAAAAGTTATTGATAATACATCGATACCACTTTGCTGGATTCTGGTGGGTTTTTTTCCTTGATTTAACAAAGTATGAATATGATGCCATGATCCTAGTGGTTAATGATATGGGTGCAAATCTTTGACTTTTGCACGAATCATAGTCAACATCATCACTTTACAATTTCAAACGACTTAATAAAACTAATCACTTCTTTAATTGCAACTTGCAAGTCTAAACTATCCATATTCAAGAATCGGCCAATCTACGCAAACCAACCCCTCATAATCCAAAAGATTAATGCGAATTTCTTTATGGTTTGTTAGAGATCATTCTTGTAGAAAGTATTTATGCTCGTAAATGTTTATAGAAATATTTTTGTAGTCATGTTAGAAGCATACTTTTATTAAGTACAAATTTAAGTTCTTTTGGTAAAAACATTTAAAAGTGCTTCATAAGAAAAAAAATCCAATATGCGATATTTTCATTTTTTAATTGAAAACTCTTTTAGCACTTCTAAAATCATTTGGACCAACGGCTCTAGGGCTATATCTAAATTATTATATGGGACATTTTGACTGAAATCTTGTTGGTTTTCAATTTTTGATCGAAATCCCTAATTTGATAATGTATTTTTATGTAGGTTATTATATTTTTTAAATTAAAAATTGAAAATTTTGTATTAATGATATTTTAAATAAAAAACCCCATAATATGTGGATTTAAATTATTAAAATATAAAGTATACTCTCCAATATTGTGTGTGTGTGTGTGTGTGTGTGTGTAAATATGGGTACATTCATCAAAATTAACAAAAAAATTATTGTACCAAAATATGGGTACATTCTTGAAAACCACACAAAAAATAACATTAGTACGTTTATTTGATTGAACTTGACATGGATACATTCTCAAATCAAGAAAAAGAATGTACCTATATAAGTTTAAAAATGGATTAGAAAAAAATTGAATAGATTTTATATAAAAAAAAGGGAGACTTTGGATGCGGTCCCTAGTTATGAATAGTCTTTGACTGAAACCTTGTTGGTTTTCATTTTTTGATCCAAGTCCCTGAAATTAATTGATAATTTATTTCTATGTACGTTACTATATTTTTTAAATTAAAAATTAAAATTTATAGTTGTTTATAGTAATGAGATTTTAAATAAAAAACCATAATTTGTGTGATTAAAAATATTAAAATATAAATATACTATTGTGTGTGTGTGTGTAAACATGGGTACATTCATAAAAAATAACCAAAAAATTATTGTATCAAAACATGGGTACATTCTTCAAAATGGGTACATTTAGCAAAAATAAAAATGGGTACAAATAAATAAAAAAATATGGGTACAATACAAATAAAACTTTAAAAAATATGGGCACAAAAAGAAATTAATATATGGGTACAAATTAAAACTGAAAGGAAAATTGGTACAAATTAAAAAAGGGTTGCAAATTAAAAATGGGTACAAACTAAAAATAAAAATATATGATAAAAAATTTAGCCATAAATATAAATATACTAATTGTAATATTTTTAATATTAAATGAATATTTTTAGAAATAAAAAATATTTTATTATTGAAATAATTAATGATATTATTAATACAAAGGACCTTGATCAAAAATTGAAAAGTAATAAGGTTTTAATCAATAGAGTAGTAAAAATAAGGATGAAAACCTAATTACTCCTAAAAAAAAGGGTTCATTTTACTACAACAAATTGGTATATTTAAGAATGGGTACATTTTAAGATTAAAAAAAAATGAAAAGTTACATGAATGGGTACATATAAGATTATAAAATTGGAAATCTTTTTATAAAAAATTAAGGGGTACAAACTTATTCTAATTTTTTTTTATTTTGGAAATGTTTTGAATTGAAAATTATTTAGGAATTTAATAAAGGTGTGAGTATTAAAATCCTAAATCAATTATTAATTTTTGTTTTAAAAATTATGTAACTGACATGTAAATTCATTATTGCATTAATGTTAAGAACCTTGATCAAAATCTGAAAACTAATAAGGTTTCAATCAAAGAACATTAATAACTAAGGATCCGATACTAATTTTTCCTTATTATATTTTAAGTTTTAAGATTTGATTGAAGAAGATAAAATTAGAGTGTGAGTTTTGACAAGTTGGATATGTGCATTGAAGATTATTATAGAGGATAACACGTTTTCTTTGTTAGCATAGGCTACAACTTGGACTCAAATTATATCATATTAAAATGCTCTCACTTGGCTAGAGACCCGTATGTGAGTTTTAAGTCTTTGATGCATTGGTGAGGTTTAGACTAAAATATAATATTTGAGTCCTAAGTTTTTGGTGCATTGGAGATGGTCTTAGTCTATTTGTTTTACTTTAAATTTTAATGGGAAATTCCAATTTTCTTGAAAAGATTTTTTTAACACTTCAAGAATAGTATCGTACAATCCAAACATATCCTCCCCTCCCAAAATTTGAGCAAGCCTACATTATTTCTTGATTTTGCACAAATTGTACATCGGTCATAAAAATCTAACTCCGTCACTACTAATCTCTATTATAAATAAGTATATATAAGTTCACGTGCATTAAAGAGTGCATAAGTAACGTGATGGTCAAACTACTTAGTACTACGGTCTAATGGTATTCCTCTTCACTTGTAAATTGAGAGGTCTTAGGTTTGATTCTTGCCAAAAACGAATTTGAACCATATTATTGCTAGCACATTGTGAAATTTACCACACTTTTTCACTCCATTAGTGTAGATAATAATTATTTGTTAAAAAAAAAAAACACGGTCGATGAGGAAAGATGTCCATAACAATTACCTTTTCCTTTTCCTTGAAGCAACTTTTAGAATGGCCTAGAAAAGTAGCAAATGACATGTTAGAAGCTTAAAGACTAGCTAGCTAGTCCCACAGACGATACAGAGATTGGCAAAAAGACCAAGTGTGTGTTGTCTGGTGTGGGCACAAATGAGGAACAGAAGCCACTGAACGAGGTGGGAACTGAACATGGAGCAAATGCAGGTGTTCCAAACTATGCAGAACTCACATTATGCAGAAAGTGAGACTCAAGGCCCATGAATATAAAATCTCTCCTCCTCTATTTTTTTCACCAGCAACAACAAAAGACCCCATTAAAACTCTTGCATGCAATTCCCACTTGCCTAAATATCAAGGCAAACTAATAAGCTTTACGTCCCCATGGTAATAGGAGAGTAAATCGCATCTCCCTGTAAAGGACTAGCATTATTTTTATGACGATATACTCTTATTTCTTAGCTTCTTATATGTAAGAAATAGACCTGATATTATTTGACCTTAGAAATGTTATACAATTCAATGTTGATTCTCTTTATCTTCGTCTAAAATTTATTTCTAGAAAAATTTAAGCATTTTAGCCAAAATGGTTTCTAAGATTGACATAACTCATCACTTTGGTTCCTCATATTTGAAATTGATAGAAGTGGTCTTTGAGTTTGTCCATTGTCAATTATTTTGGTCATTCCGTAAAATTCTCTGTTAAATAAGGACAAAAATGATAAAAATCCCTCAATATAATGAACAATGAGCCAAAATAATTTGACAAAAATTGACGGTATTTTTGTCATTTTATTCTTATTTAATGGGGTTTTTTTACGGAATGACCAAAATAATTGACAGTAAACAAATTCAGGAACTAGTTATATCAATTTTAAATCTCATGGACCAAAGTGAAAGATCATTTTGGTTAAAAAGCCATAAATTTATTTTGTTTGGAATGCTTAATCATTTATGAGCTCGTGGGGATATGCTTTTTAAATGACTAAAAATATTTTTGATGAAAATGTTTTTATAACCAATCCTTAGTAAAAATGTAAGTAAATTATGGAGAAGCACATAACTAGTGCTTCTTGCAAAAAGCACTTTAAGTGTTTTTGGGACCAAAAAATATTTTCTCTAAAAGCGTTTTTAATCATTTTAAAAGCACATCCAAACGAGCCATATATTTGCCGAATAAATCAACTATTACATAAACAAGTAACATCCCTATAATAAACTACTAGTTAGTTTGTTTCACATGGATAACTAAACTATCTTTTAATCAAATAAAATTTTCTAAAGATGATGTTTAAATGATAATAAAGAGAATAAATGATTATGATTATAAAAGTTGTATGATAAAACAATGCAAAGTCCTCATTTAAGAAAGAACGAGTTATTACATGTAAAGAATTAAACATTGTCCTTCAGCCGGCATCTCCAAAAGCCTAATCAAACGACCAGGCAGTTCTATTTTGATGCGCCATACATGTTCAGCAAAATCACCCTTCGATAAGGAGGCAGATTGTCTGCCCTCTGTTTGGATACCTTTTCTATCTCCTCCTATTTTGTGCGGTTACGATTAAGCCACATTAATATTATATTTTAATTTTTTTATAGAGATAATAAGACAAAAAATAATAAGAATATAAAATATTAACATGATTTAACCATGATCGTACAAATAGAAGGAGATGAAAATGACACCCAAACTAAAGGGCAACAATTTGCCTCCCTTCGATAAACTAGGCAAATGACTAGACAAAAATACCTAACGGAGTTTGATAAGACTATTTGCCTAATGTTTGGGCAAATCACATCTCATTAACAAATTATCACATCAGCTATCAAAGTAAAGCTTTTATCTAATCCTTGTGGAAAATACTCTTATTTTTGTTAACATTTTATCTGAGGGTCCATTTTATTAACATTTTGGAACTCTACTTAGAGGAGCAAGTCCTTCCCTGCCAATTGCCTAATTGGGCAATTAGTCGGGCTATAGGAAAGTCCACGCGAGCCGGACTGAGAGGAATCGGGCAGGAATAGCCCGATCTTGAGCCTAAGGATTTGACGTCAGCCACTTTCATTTTATTTTTGCGTTTACCGCGTGGGTTACACACCCCGAAAATGAGCGAGTGAGTCGACAACTCTATCGCCCTGGGGCCAGCGCTGGAGGCACACTCACCTCTACAAACGTTAGATTTCTAATGGTTACCTATCCTCCGGTCCAGATTTTTCTGACAAAAACAATTAAAAAATAAATATCTGAAAAATTCTCTTTTTATTATTCGGTCCACGTGGCACAATATGGGCTGTTGGATTATAAAAAAATGTAATCCAAAGGCCCATATTAATTGAACTAGAAAAAATGTTTAAAAATTATAAAAATATACCACAAAAACGCAAAAAATAAAATAAAATTAAGAGAATATGAATCATGGTATGATGAGACAGGATTGTAATTTCAGACAATGACACGTGGCATTGACGAGAATGGTCACAAGTCCTATTCAAAATTAAACATAATATTAATTTGGATTAAGTACCTAAACTCTTCGTACCTTTTAGTGTCATTCCAAATTAAACTCAATCTTTTTAAACATCCCAAACAAGTACCCAACCTATTCAAAATGTAACATTTGTTAAGCCCCAATTAAAAATATGTTAAATTAAGTAGTGCTTACTTTGTCTCCTAAATCAATAAAATGTCATGGAAGAATAGTCTCCACCAACTAAGGTCACCACCACCCCTATCACTCCATCACCTCCAAACCCAATACAAAACCACAAACTCCACCGTATAACTCAAGCCGCCAACATCGAGAAGAAGGTCATGGAGATTGCTGAAATGATCTGGATTGTCATGATGCGGCCACCACTATCTTTACCATCCACAAAGAAGAACTAGAAACTTTAAGAGTTGAGAATCGATGAATGAGGAAATGACATAAACGGAAACTAGTTCCTTGAATTTTTACCTGAATTCTTAACCCTTTTCTTTGTTATGAGATTCAATTTGTGTCAATTTTGATTTGAGTCCATTTTCGATTCAATTCAAACATGTTTGATCATTCCATAGTATATAATCTATGATTCAAATTCAAATTTTGAGGCAACTAATTAATGATAACCATGATATACCCAATTAGTGGGTTTTGAATATAATTTATGTTTGAAAATTAACTGGGGTTTAACGGATATGACATTTTTAATAGGTTGGGTACTTGTTTACAATGTTTAAAAAGTTTGAGACCAATTTGGTATGACACTAAAACGTTGGAGAGTTTTATATACTTACTCCTATTAATTTTTTTTAAATTTAATTTTTCAATACTAATTATCCAGACAATTCATTTACAGGTGAAGATGCATTTGAACAATTGTTCTTAGTAATAATTATCTTTGCCGAATTAACAGACAATTATTACTCTAGTGGAGTGGAGTTGGACGTGCAAGTTGATGCATGCTAGTCCAAAAGAGGCTGTCACGAGTAAAGAGCTTTTTGGTGGGGTGGGGGATGGGATGGGAATGGGATGTGATTCCTGGGAGGTGACTCTTGCGGTATTTGGAAGGGTAAGACTTAAGAGGTGGAGAAATTGATGTGTGCAAAGATGGACTTGGATTCTCTGCCCTCCCAATTCGGTGCCTTCTTCGTGCCCTTCTGTTTGTGTGGTCATGATTAAGCCACGTTAATATTTTATATTACTATTTTTTTTTGTCTTATTATTTTTATAAAAAACAATATAAAATGTTAGCATGGATTAACCGTGACCGTACAAAACATGAGGGCACGGGAAGGGCACCGAAATGGGAGGGCAGAGAATCCAAGTCCGTGCAAAGATAGCACTAGGAACCATAAACATCAACTCCAACATTTATAGGAGAGAGAGGGAGAAAAAGAGAGAAGGGAATGAGGGATTACGATATGAATATAAAGAGAATGATGGAGAGATTATGTTCACATGAACAATTTTAAGTTTGCTTATTGGGTTAGGGTTAGTCCGGTCCAACACCTTAAAATAAATAAAATGTTTGCTTCTGGGGAAGATTTATATGTACTGGGAAAAAATGACCTAAAAATTTTGAGATAGAAACATGTTGGACCATTCATGTTTTTTGTTTTTTGTTTTTTGTTTTTGTTTTGGTCTGAGGACCAATCATGTTATTTGACTGTGAAATTGAAATCGGGGAAAAGTATCAAATTACTAATCTTAATGTGTAGCCAACTTGTTTTTTTATTTTTTTATACTCATTCATGATAAGTAAACATGCTATAAACTTAGACTCTTGCAGCTTTGCCTTTATGATTACTAATTTAATTATGATGTGAGTCAAACTCGACACAAAGTTAGGCATGCTTATGTTATTGAATTTTTAGAGTGGCAATAACAATGTCCTTTGAAAAAACTAAAATCACTAAGGTACCGTTTGTTTGGCTTCACTAAGTTTCATTGGACTAGACTGAACTAACTCCTAGTGTAGTCCAGTGTTTGTTATCATGCAGGACTAACATTAATGAGATTAGCCAAGACTCATAGCTTTGCTAGAAGTTTTTAGTGAGAGTCCCGGAAAACCATAGGACTAGCTAAGACCTACTTTGTTCCTCTACTGCGCTCGTCTACTTCCTTTCCCTTCCCTTTCCCGCCTATCGCACATCTATTGGAAAGCTTGGACTTTCACGCCATCCGCTGTTGAATCACCAACCCAACACGCCAACTCCCCTAACGGGTCTCAAATTGTCGGGTTCCAGCTCCTAGAAGAAACACATCCTAAAAATGTTCATAATAATATTTGGAAGAAAAAGTTAAAAATGGTCTGATGTCAAAAGCACTTAAGTGCTTTTAGAAAAAAGAACATTGTATTTTGATTAAAATATCGTGCATTTTGATTAAAATATTGACATGCTTCTAAAAAGGCCGCTTTTGAAAAACTAAATACCTCAAAACGATGGTTATACAAATGATATTTGATTATACCAACTCCAATACTTGGACCTAAACTCAAATATTTAGGTCTACTATAAAAGACAAAAATATAGCTCTATGAACAATGACTATCATCAAATACTCCAGACCTAAATTTCAGGACTTAAAGGCCCTGTTTGGCAGATCGAGTAAATGATCGGATAATACTAGTTATACGGACTCGGGTGTTTGGCGTTCCCTCGTACTAAATAAGCGCCGGATTAATTTAACCGGTTATTTAACACGGTTTACGCCTACTTAATAAAACCAACCAAAACGCTTGGATTATTAGTCGGGTTCGCTCTCCTTTCTAGCGAACTCGACCCTCTCTCTCTTGCCTTCTCTCAGCATCGTCGTCCTCCCCGTCACCTTCTCTTGCCATCTCCGTCCTCCCCATTGTCTTCTGTCACGTCGTTTTCTCTCGCCATCTCTGCTCTCCTAGTTTTCTTCGCCTTCCTCGTCATCCTCTCCTTGTGGCCTTCCTCATCGCCTACTCGCCGTCCTCCCCTGCCACTGGGTCTTGCAAAGAAACATGGTGTGGTGGAGAAATGATTTCAATTTGGGATTCTTCTGCAACTGGCTGTTTGAATTTATTTGGGATTCTTCTGCAGTCGGGAAAAAAGAATAAAGGAAAGAAAGGGAGGGAGTTTGGGGGTGTGACGGAGAGATCTGGGGAACAATTATTTGGGATTCTTCTGTAGTCGGGGAAGAAGAAGAAGGGAGAGATAGAGAGAGGTAGTTTTGGGGAGGGGGTGCGGAGAGATCTAGGAACAAAAATATGATTTCACTTTTTTTTTAATTTGTTTTTTAATTTTGATTCCTCATATCCGGTATAATACTAAACATAGTATAAATAATACGATCATTAGTCTGATACTACACCAAACAGTCGACTAATTTAGTCAGTACTATCCAGTGACTATTTATCCTATCCGACAGAAATAGTCAGTATAGTCTGAGCTGCCAAACGAGGCCAAATTGTATTAATGCAACACTAAAGTTCTCATGTTCTATGAACATCTCAAACAATTCCACATAAAATGTGTAAATATACTGCTATACATATGGAAAGCGATTACACGAAATCAAACATCCTTGACTTGAACATAGAGTAAAACCACAATAGCTCATAGCTTTCACATTTATCTGAAAATAAAATTTGTTAGAACAGATTACATAAACTACTCACTTCGATAATCCAAACTTTGGAAAAACAACCATGCTAATACAAACTCTACATGTAAAACCCTAACACTATCTTTCTCTATCTTTCACCCTCTTTTTTCCTTTCTATTGTATGGATCTTATTAAGCATGCATTGCATGCTGCCTCAAGTACTAAAAACAAGGAGCTTAGCCCATTTCCAACCGAAAGAAGGCCAGAAGGCTCCCTTTAGCCTTATAGCCCTCCAAGAAATTATATTTTAATGAACAGTGCCATGCCAGATTTTATATCATCTCCAACCGAGGGGACCAAAGGGCTATAGGCAAAACATAGTCATTTGATAAAAAATCATCTCCAACCGAGGGGGCCAAAGGGCCATAGGCCAAACATAATTTATTATTTTAATTGAATTAATATGGTTACTTAATTAAACTACCATATTAAAATAAGGTTTTCGGACATATTTTGAGTGTCACTTGTCACCAAATGAATAAGCCTCCGGATTTCTTATCATTCTATAATCTCAATAATCTTTTTGATAGGATTTCGAGTGACACATATCGCTAACGTGAGTAACTCTCCAGATTTCTTGTCGAGATGTAATCTCAATAATTTCCCAGATAGGATTTTAAGTGACACGTGTCATTAACGTGAGTAACTCTCTAGATTTCTTGTCGAGATGTAATCTTAATAATTTTTCGGATAGGATTTCGAGTGACACGTGATGTGAGTAACTCTTCAGATTTCTTGTCGAGATGTAATCTCAATAAATTTTCGGATAAGATTTCGAGTGACACGTGTCGCTAAAGTGAGCTAGGGCTGGGTTCGGTTCTTTTCGGTTCGGTTTTTTGCCAAAACCGAAACCAAACCGAAATTTCGGTTCGGTTTTTTCGGTTCGGTTTCGGTTTTTTTTCGGTTTTTTTTTTTCTCAGTAAAATAGATCTAAAACGAGGCAATATTGCATCACCGAATACTACAATTTATACATTTTGAAATCACACCACCTGTCAACCACCCACAGAAAAGGATTCTATGTTTTTAGTTGATTAACCATCATAGGCAGCAAATTCATTGTATATGATGATGGAAAAGAAACAAAAACCCATAAACATCACTCCTTTTCTTGTTCTTTTTGCTTTTCTGAGCCAAGAGATAAACATGAGATATTGAAACATCAATACTCAAACCAGAAGCCTTCAAACATGAGATATTGAAACATCAGGAAACTCGTCTTTTAGAAGAGAAAGAAAAATAGGCAGCAGCTGCTCTATAGTTGCATCCTGCAGTGAGAGGGAGAAAAATTAGCTTCGAAGTAAGAATTTGAATTAAATAACAGCCCCAAAATTTTCTTGCCTTTCCTAAAACTTGTGCCATTCCCAGTATTACTGAAGCCAATGCAGAACGAACGTGCTGGGAAGAATCTGTCGACAATTCCTATGGCAGGCAAACATAGTAAGTAAAAGCATAACAGTATTTAGAACTGCCTAAAAACTACAACAAACTTCTTAGGGAAAGTATAACCATAGGTTAAGTGAGATGTGCAACCTTTACGAAAGGAAGGATCTGCTGAATGGCAAGTTCGGGTAGGGCTGGGTTCGGTTCTTTTCCCACTTAAATTTTCACAAGCCATTTCATTATTTTGTCCCTCCCTCACCTCCAAAATGATCTTCCTCTCCGCTTCCACTTTAAATTTACTACCAGATGGATTAAACTAGTTATTCACAATCTCAGACACAACAAACAACAAGTAATCTGCAGCAACTCAAAACAAATTGCAAAACCATGAAATTTAGAAGCTACAGATCAAATTCATCAGAAGTTCAAAACCAACGAAATTGAAAAAAAAAATCTGCAAAACGCATCATGGGGTGAGAGACTAACCTTGCAAAGGAGGGGATTTGTGGGTCGACACTTGAGCCTTGAACCGGCGAGAGAAAGTCGACGGCGAGTGAGAGGGATAAGAGAAAGATCGCTGAGAGACGGCGACGAGGATGGGTGCTAGAGACGGCGACGGCGAGTGAGAGGAAGGGTTGCTGCAGGGTCTGCACGCTCGCAGCCATGGGGATCGGTGCTGGAGCTTGAGGGAGGACTGAGAGAGAAGAGGGGACGAGAGAGAGAAGAGGGAGAAATTGGAGGCATGGAGGAAGTACTGTCTGGAGGTGTGGCTGCGCAGAGAGAGATGAGGGAAGTGACAAATAGAAAAAGTGTGGCTGCTAGGGTTTTATTGATTTGATTATAAAAAATTTTTAAAAAAAAAATCCCAAAATCCGAGGGGCGTGAAGAGGGTTCGAACTCATGCCCTCCACCAACTTGGAAAGTTTCACTAACCAACTTCACAACAAGTTCTGTTTTGTTATAATTGTATGACTAAACTATTTATAAACATTGAAAAAAATAATTAAATATATATATCGGTTCGGTTCGGTTTTCGAACCTCAAAAACCGAAACCGAACTGAACAGATTCGGTTCGGTTCGGTTTGAGAGTTTCGGTTCGGTTTTTTTTTCGGTTCGGTTTTTTTCGGCTTCGGTCCGGTTTGGTTTTCGGTTTTCGGTTTTTTGAACCCACCCCTAAAGTGAGCAACTCTTCAGATTTCTTGTCGAAATGTAATCTCAATAATTTTTCGGATAGGATTTCGAGTGCCACATGTCAAGATGTAATTGGTTGTGCAAATTTTAGATAGGATTCTTATCTATGTGGCACTTATTATTTTCAACTTCCAATGTTAATACATAGGCTGGATATTGGGGTATAATTCACACACTTTCATCTTTGCCTTTTCCAGTATCTCTTTCAATTCAAGTTTGAATGAATTCTAACTTTGGATCCTCTTTGCATTCCAACTAGAGGTCCTCATCCAATTCTGAATTGGAAGATAAATGGATGCAGATGATACGAGAAGATGAAAAGTCCGATGAAGAAGATGAAGCATGGCACAACACAACATATATAGCAGCAATGGTGGGGTCATGGTGTGCGAAGCAATTGAAGGACAACCTCATTAGGGTGGCTCTATTGCTGGTCACTCTTACAACCTCAACGATTGTCGGTACAATATAAGGTATTACTTGGCAGATGACATCTACCCAAAGTGAGCGACACTTGTCCAAGCAATTGCAAACCATGTGGATGACGCTCAAATGTGGTTTACCTTACACCAAGAGGCATACCAGAAAGATGTTGAGAGAGCTTTCAGTATTCTATAAGCACGGTGGAATATCATTAAGGAAGTGGTAAAAGGGTGAAGTCGAGATAAATTGAACTCTATCATGATGTCATGCACCATATTACACAACATGATTGCGGAGGATGAGCGAGATAGCTATATTAATGGAGAGTTTGATGACAACCAAGATAATCCAAATAGGTCAATCAGGGATCATGCAAAAATATATGATGAGTCTAATTTGCCTTTGGATCTAAGAATTGGTAATATCTCTTTAAATGAGTACATGAGGCATCATAGGATGATACATTTGCGTGCCACAAACAAGTACCTACAACATAATCTCGTGCACATCTTTGGGCCAAAAGAACCATGAAGTAGGTGTTTAAGTTTTATGTTGTTAAATGGTTTGTTTAATGTTGTTTAAATTTCATGTTGTTTAAGTTTGAATAACTCCCCCAAGTAGTACTAGGGTGGAGATTGTGTTGTTTAAGTTTAATGTTATTAAATTTAAAATGAGGTAAGATAGTATGAAATGGTAAAAATTATGTGAGAAATGGTGTATGAATGACTTAGGTGTTTATAGGAAAAAAAATTCAAAGGCAATAGTAACCTGGCGTCAACATGACTTCATCTAGCCGTTGCTAGCTGGCGTCATGCTGACACAAGGTAGCCGTTGCATTCAAACAATTGGGCCGGCTTGGGGCTGGCTGCTCTTGGCCAACCGGTTGGCTAGTTTTCCCATTTTTGACCTGATGGGACCCACGAGCCCTTTGGCCTAGCCCTCAGTTGAAGACAATTTTCATGTCATTTCGAGCTATTTTTAGCCCTATAACCATTTGGCTGGGTCAATTGGAGATGCCTTAGCTCCTATAAATAGTGCCTTAGGCGACTCCAAAACTTAAGGACTAATAAAATATATAATAAATATGCATAAGGATTGGATGAGACGATAACCAAAAACAAAGGAAGCAGGAGGAGGACAAATATAGGTTAAAAGGGGCTTGGTAAAATAAGTGATACACTTAAGCACTTGACGAATGGCTAAAAGAAATATGGAGTTCGACTCTTGATTTCAGGTGTCATCATGATACATGAAAAATAAAGGCTTATCACAAAGGTTGCAGGAGGTGGCTAGAAGAGAAGGAACTTAAATTGATCTCTTCCTTCCGATGGAGATGAAAAATGAATAGGACAATGAACTTAAGTAATACACGTATGTGTGTCAAAAGTACACAATATTTTAGTTTGTAGTGTATTCAGACTGTTTTTGACATTCATATGTTTACCTGTGTGTGTAAATGCAGCACAAACAAAAAAAAGCAAGGAAAAAGGAAAACGAAAGGTTGAACAAAGGACGAGTACAAACAACAAAAACAACACGTCAAAATCAAACACCTCTATTATTTGAGACTTGAGACTATAGGAGGAAAAAAACTTGGGTAGGAACGTCGGATCATGTTAACACGTTATTTGTAGGCCGAATTTGTTTTGTAACCAAGTCATCATCGTCCAATAATTCTCATACTATCCCTTATTACCGACTTATCGAATTCTTAAGGACCAGGTAGCGTTTATCCCAATACTAAATTCTTATCTTCTTTTCAGTTTTTGGACACGTTGTATGCACTCAATGAATTGTGGTCGAATCTATCTTGGTTACAAGACATAATCTATTTATTTGTAGGACATTTGTCGTAAAAGTATGAGATTTCCACCTTTAAAATCACCAATACCTTTTGTAAGAAAACCCAACACTTAGTAAATAGGTTTTAAGTTAGAATGATATCGGTAATGTTGATAGATGATTATGCTGATAAACCTAAAAAGTTGGAATAGCAATCAAACTACGTAATTTGGAATCAGAGTCGACTTTATTTGGCAGAGTTTATCTAATGACACTACTTGCTCAATAAATGCTTATCAGTTAATAAGTAAACCACCCACTAAAAGCCAATGCCATTACGATAAGAAAAACCATTGACTAAGTAAGAGATAAAATTTCACATTGCTCCTCCAAATGGCCTTTATCACTTAATTCACTTTGACATCACCAATTTGGGAAATTTATCGTCAAAACATAAAGAAAGGCTAATTCTCAAGGGGCTCAACAGCTTGACATCGACGGCTAATATCATGATGTTGGCCCATTTGTAAATCTTCGCCAGTGGACACGGCATCAGGATCAAATGTCAATCTTCTCCTACCACCAGTGGTCGATTCTTCCTCCCAATCGTCGCCTTGGCCTTTTACAGTAAATTGATTTTATGAGTACAATTTCATATTATTTTTTTCTAACTAGCAATAATATGGTTTAAATTTGTTATTGACGAGAATCGAATTTAATACATCTTACTTACAAATGAAATGAAATAGCACTAAACCGTAATTCTAAATGACAAATTTTTATAATAATTAAAAAAAAATAGTTTTATAAGAGCGCGATTTTAATTATACAATAAATGACACTTCTAAAAATGTTAAGGAGGCTCAAGACCACACGAAAAGATAATGAAGGAAATAGAAAGAACGTTACGAGTCATGGTTTTTCTAAGCGTAAGAGATGCATTTGTATTTAATCGGGTAGACTAAAACTATCAAAATTTAATTCTGCAATTAAACAGATAAGTTGCACTAGTATAATTTCGTACAAGTGGTGTCTAAACTTTTTCAAAACAACGAAAAACCAAAAGGGGGGGGAGAGAAGAAAGAAGCGAATTTATGCCATGCTCGCCATGTGTTTGTATTAATGTCTAATCCAATGTCCCATCACCTTCCCCGCCCAAAAACTGTTGGTACATCCGCGGCATACAGCAACACCACCAGCACAACAAAATCTCTCTCTCATCTCTCCCTCCCCCTCTCTCTTACCATTTTTGTGCTCTCCTCCGAGATTGCATAATTTAATCGAAACTTTCTCAGTATTTTTCCATATTTTATTTCGAAATCGCTACACAAAGACACGTATTCATCGCATAGAAAGGTGTTTGTGTTTTCGTCCGTGGATACATATACATATATTATATTTTACTATACACGCTGAGCCGGCGATGCCGACGCCGGTGAGTGCAGCCAGGCAATGTTTGACGGACGAGGCGGCGCGTGCTTTAGACGACGCGGTTGCTGTAGCGCGTAGGCGGAGCCACGCCCAGACGACGTCGCTCCACGCCGTCTCGGCCTTGCTTTCCTTGCCGTCTTCGGCCCTCCGCGACGCATGCGCCCGCGCCAAGAGCAGCGCGTACTCTCCACGCCTTCAGTTCCGGGCTCTTGAGCTGTCTGTCGGAGTTTCCTTGGACAGGTTGCCGTCGTCGAAGGCGCAGGACGAGCCTCCCGTATCGAACTCGCTCATGGCGGCGATCAAGCGGTCCCAGGCGAACCAGAGGCGGCAACCGGAGAGCTTCCACTTGCACCATATTCACAGCCAGCAGCAAGCGGCCTCGCTTTTGAAGGTCGAGCTGAAACACTTCGTCATATCAATCTTGGACGATCCGATTGTCAGTCGGGTCTTCGGAGAAGCTGGGTTTCGAAGCTGTGACATAAAGGTCGCGATTATTCACCCGCCGGTGACTCAATCGGCTCGGTTTCCTCGGACCCGATGCCCGCCCATTTTCCTATGCAACTTAACGGACGCGGACCCCGCCCGACCCGGATTCAGCTTGCCGCTTTCCGGGTTCGAAGACGGAGACGAGAACTCGAGAAGAATCGCCGACTTGTTGGTTAAAAAGAGCGGGAAAAACCCGCTGCTACTCGGCGTCTGCGCCGCCGAGGCTCTGAAGAGCTTCACCGAGGCCGTGCAGAAGGGTAAAGCGGGGATTTTACCTGCTGAAGTGGCTAGCTTCAGCGTAGTTTCCATCGAGACGGAGATTTCTGAGTTCGTCCTCAATGGCGGAAGCAAGGAGGAGATGGGTTGCAAGTTTGAGGAGGTGGGTCGAATGGCGGAGCGCTGCTCTGGATCTGGAAGTGGTGTTATTGTAAATATTGGGGATTTGAAGGGTTTAGTGGGTGAGGGTGTGGTGGCGGAGGAAGCTCTGAGCTTTGTGGTGCTGCAGCTGAAGAGCTTGTTGGAGATCCATGGTGTAAAATTGCGGTTGATTGGCGGGGCGGCGAGCCATGAAGTGTTTAGGAAGCTTTTGCTTCGGTTTTCGACGATTGAGAAGGATTGGGATCTTCATCTTCTTCCCATTACTTCTTCTAAAGCTTCAATGGAAGGAGTTTACTCGAAATCCAGGTGGTTATCTAACTCTGAATTTGTTTTATGCTCCTTTTCAACTTGTTGGGGCAAATGCTCAATATTCTCTTTTGTGGATTCATGCTTGATGTGTGTCTGAAGTTGCTTGAAGTCATAATTTGATTGTGGTTTCGGGTTTGATACGCGAAACATATGATGTTTTGTTCCCTAAAGCCATGAAGTGTTTGATTTCATTACTCTGGTTTAGGCAGTAAGCTGCATAATTTGCTAACTTCAGAGTGAGAGCATTCAATCCATATATGCATTCATGTCTCGATGTACATGTTATAATGTTTAAGTCGATAGCGCTGGTATAAGTTGTGTGAATGCATGGAGAGTATGTTTCAGGTAAAACACTTAAGTGTCTGACTGTTTTGTGCTTGTTGGATCTCACAGTTCCGTGCTCATGATATACTTACAGTTTGATGGGGTCCTTCGTTCCATTTGGCGGATTCTTTCCTGCACCGTCCGACTTCAAAAGTCCATTGAGCAGCGCATATCAATCCTTTAAACGTTGTCATCAGTGCACAGAGAAGTATGAGCAAGAAGGTGCTTCTGTTCTGAAAATAGGATCAACTAATTCAGCAGCTGATCAGCGGTCAGATAGTTTGCCTTCTTGGTTGCAAACGTGCGAACTTGACACTGGCAAGGGAGACGATCTAGCAAAGGTATGTAACCCCTTTAGAGTTTAATTTTGTATCGAGTTGGAATAACTCTTGTGCACACAAAAGCATGTAGTTTAACGAGCATGTTTCTTGTAACTGGTTGGATTTTAATTTGTTACCCTTATTTCCTTGAGAACATGTGTAAGTGTGCTTCATTATTCAGTGCAGACCAAAGATGATAAAACAACAACGAATGTTACAGTATCTGCACTGCAGAAAAAATGGGATGATATCTGCCAACAAAATCATCACCCTCAACCATTCCCTAAAGTGGACGTTTATCAAGCAGGGCCTCAAGTTGCATCTGGTGAGGGCTCCCTAGCAGTCTGGAATAGAAAAGAAAACAGCGGTGAAGATTCATCTCTAAATGAAAGCGGACATGCTATTCATTATCGCTGCCAGCCGATGGACATGCAAACGAGTCTTCTATCAAAACAGAACTTGCCTATGCAAGTAGTTTCCGATGCTGCTGAGAATGCTAGCCTCCGGTCAGAGCTATTGATTAAAGATTCAAAGGGTCAGCAAGTTGAAATGAGAAGCTCCTGCCAGACTACTTACCCCATCCACAATATGAATCTTTCCACTGACCACACATCGTCTTCATCAGTTACTTCTGTAGCAACAGATTTGGGATTGGGAACATTGTATGGATCAACCAGTCAAGGGCCAAGAAGTCCTAAATTACAAGATATTAGAGAGAGTTCCAGACACCTCTCTGGTTCCATTTCTGCTGAATTTGATGCATTGAGTGAAAATAGTTCACGCCATATTGCCCGGTCCTCTTCCTGCTCTGCGTCTGATCTTGGAGGGCAGGTTGATCCAAGTGATATCAAATCACTTAGGAGAGTTCTCACAGAAAAGGTTGGCTGGCAAAATGAAGCCATTTGCAGTATTAGTCAAGCTGTGGCATGTTGCAAGTCTGGTAGTGGAAGGAATCAGTGTTCGAAACTCAGAGGAGATATATGGCTGACTTTGGTTGGACCTGACAAAGTCGGAAAGAAGAAAATTGCTTTAGCACTTGCTGAGATACTTTTTGGCTCCAGAGAAAGCTTAATTTCTGCTGATATGTGTTCCCAAGATAGGGGTTGCCAAACAAACTCTGTTTTTCAATCCGAAGGTGTAGATGATTACAATGTGAAGTTTAGGGGTAAGACAGTTGTTGATTATGTTGCAGGGGAGTTAAGCAGGAGACCTCATTCGGTGGTATTCCTTGAAAATGTCGATAAGGCGGACTTTCTTGCCCAGAGAAGCTTGTCCCAGGCCATTAGGACTGGAAAGTTTCCAGATTCGCATGGGAGAGAAATCAGCATTAACGACATAATCTTTGTGACTACCTCCACTATCAAAAGCAGCAGCAAAAGCCGCTCTGGAGAGAATGAACCCCATAAATTCTCCGAGGAGGTCATACTTGCCGCCAAGAAATGTCAAATGCAAATTCGGAATCTTGGGGATGCCAATCAAAGCAAGGGCATGAATGTGAGGATTGCACCAAGAGATGGAACCTCAAACCCGTCTTCTTCTACAAATAAAAGAAAGCTGATTGACACCAATGCCTCCTTAGAGCGATTCTCTGAACTACAGAAGCAGTCCAACAAGCAATTAAGGAACTTTCTCGATTTGAATCTGCCAGTAGCGGAGCCTGACAAGAACATAGATTCTGAAGATTGTGACAGCGACTCCATCTCCGAAAACTCTGAAGCTTGGCTGGAAGATTTCCTTGGTCGAGTGAACGAAAAAGTGGTTTTGAAGCCATTTGATTTTGAAGCACTCGCTGAGAAAATAGTGAAGGAAATCAACCGCGAATTGAAGAAAATCTTCGGATATGAGGTTCAGCTGGAGATTGATTTTGGAGTCATGGTGCAGATACTCGCAGCTGGCTGGTTATCGGACAAGAAGAAAGCCGTAGAGGAGTGGGTTGAACAAGTTCTCAGCAGAAGCTTTGTCGAAGCATGCCTGAAGTTCCGTCTCACTGCTCATTCTGTAATAAAATTGGCTGCCGCTGGAACCCTTTCCGTCGACGAACAAGCTCCCGGCGTTTGCCTTCCTGCTCGAATTGGTCTAGGTTAATTTTTGCGAAACTGTGCTTTTTGTAGTACATGTTGTAAACTGTAGCTTTTGGCATATAGCATTTGACATAAAGCCTTTGTTTTTCTACTCAGTCCTATAATTTTTTTGGGTGAATCCATTTGTGTTGTATTAATGACTTATGTAAGAATGTATATGCTGACTAGGACGTCAAGGACCAAGGTAGTGGTATCTCAAAACAATTAAGTAATATCATGCTGGTAAATTAAACCACATCAAGTAGTGTGATAGGCTTGAATATCGTCAAACTAGCATCTTGGTTGCATGTAAGTGTCTTTCGTCTGCTAGGCTTCAGTCTTTATATCTTCAAAGACAATGGTTTTCTTTCTCCATTCTGTTCAATGGGAAACGAGGGATTTGAGTTTCGGACGTCTTTGAAGATTGGAAAGAGAAATATCACTAAACTAAACGTTTGGTTGATTTTCGGTTGGTTCTCCAACTTCCCAACAAAAATCGACTCCCACAACTGGCAAAAAGCTAGAACTGCATTGTATTACTGGCACAGGCTTTTTCTGTTGGCTTTCACTGAAATTCTAGAAGATAGTCTTCAAATTGTTAACTCAACCTAAAACGGGCCCCAAACTTCTGACGAGAAAATCTTTCGTCACTAATTTGGGTTCGATCTGAACAACAAAACTTTGGGTCCGGCAGCTAGACTTGTCAATGGATAAGATCTTGATCCAAACAAACGTAATTAATAGGATATAAATTTACGAAAATTAATGAAAATAACTTGAAAATTTTGAGTTTTAACGATAAAGATAAAATAAAAGAATAAACTGAATAGTACCATGATTGACTTTTTAGTGTAAAAATTTGATTTTTTGTTAAAGTGAACAGTACCAGAAGTTTTTTGTTAAAATTTCCTATAAATTTGTGGTTCCAATCCGATAACCAATTTATGATTCGAATCTCATAATTTGCGAGATTCACAAAATAAAAACATCATTTACAAATAAAAAAAAATATCATAAAATCGTAATATTAAGTGGTTAAATGGACAATAAGTTTACACTCTTCACTCTTCATTTATAGTTCTGCTCATTTCTCCACGTTTTTAATTATTTTTTTCCCAAAATAGAAAAGTCCAAACAGAAAAAAAGTCTTGCATAAACGGCTGTGACACCTTTCCCACTAGTAACATGATAATTGTGCATTGTCTGTCCAACTTTCTCTTGAAAATATATTCCATACTTAATGACAAAGAAAAAGGAAAACCAACAATTGAGATTTTGGAAGAAAGTTAATGCATTCCACTTTCTGAAAAAGAAGAACAAGTGAACTTACCTTTTCTTTTAGCTGATTTTCCACATAAATTTTTTCTTATTGGTATATATATATTTTTGAAATTATCCTTATATATAAAGCCAAGGGTCCAATGAACAATGTTTTTTGGTGTCACAAACTTCATAAAAAATAATTGGAGAAAAATGCCCCTCAAATGAAAAAATTTCTAAAGCAACCCAAAATAATGCATCAAATGTGGCAGGGGTATTTTTATCATTTTAATAGTTTTTTTTTAATAAATAAATTTTTGTGTACATTTATTTTTTTAATAATTAGTACCTCACAATAGGCTAGCAATAATGTGATTCAATTAGTTGTTTATTAAATATTATTTTCTCTATTTTAAACATGTTCAAAACATCTTAAGAGACGTGTATTGCTGATTAAAAAAAGGTATTTCGCACACGGATAATAATGTGATTAAATTAGTTGTCAATTTTTTTTTTGAACAAACGATATTATCTACACTAAGGGGAAGGAGGTGGGCTTAGCCTCACAATGAGTTAGTAATAATATGATTCAAACAGTTGTTTATTGAATATTATTTTCTCTATTCTTAATATAAATTCAATAGAAACATATTTTATTATGTGGATTTAGCTGCTTTAATTGGTTTATGAGGGGTTTCTTCTAGCATGATCTAAGATTATTTATTTACTTCAAATCTTTGACTTTCCTTTTATCAATTTACGCTTATAAATACATTTAAAACGTGTAAGTCACAAGTTGCACGTTGTAATTCAAAAATGTCTTTTGCACGCGCATAAGTGCATGCACGAAGGCTAGTTATTATTAAGGGGAGGGTTCAAAACAATTATAGTAATTTAGGAAAGGGGGAGAATTTCGAACTTGGGACACATGAGTGAAAACCCAACATACTATGCACTAGAATATTGGACCATATGTTATTGGTAGGGCTAGCTTGATTGCTATGTTTTTTGTAGAAACTACTTCTATTGTGCTGTTAAAATAAACAACTATGAAAAAAAAAAAAAAAACAGGGTAAGTGTTTGGTAAACTATAGTTCTAAAAATGATTTTAGCAAAGAAAATATGGGGTTAAGATTGTAAATATGAAAGTTTCATTAGTTGGTATTGTTCACCTGCCTACCTCCAATGAAAAAACGTTTTTTTTAGAAGTGTATGTATAGTTGGTTCTGCTTTCTGCTATTTTGGACCATGATTTAGAGAAAAAAAATTATTTGCCAAACAAATTTAAGACCCCAACTTTTTGAAAAACTGTTTTAAAAAAAAATTGAGCAACCCTAAACTACCTCGTAATTTGTTTGTGTTTATGCAAGTAATTGACTTCTAGGGTTGGAATGAAATTTCACTTCTTCTTTAGGTCACTCTTTTCGCAAAAGAATGATGAAGTATTTTTCGTTATTGCTCCAAAACATGAATTGTGACCGCGAAAAATAATTAAATAAATAAATAAACAAAGGGATGACAAAAAATAAGCACACACCGTCCACCGTCTCAACATCTAATTAGAATCCAAAACTTTGATGCTGAAAGGATGGAAATAGAGTGATCACACCACATAAGACGTCTTTTTCGACCAAGTAAACGACACCAAATGACACTGACCTGCACCTTATCTTGCATTGCATGTAATCTACGATGTCGTTTCCACCTTGGTGGGGTCGTATTTTGAAAACACTTCATTGACTTTTCAATCTGGTATGGCAAATCCCTGTTTTCTTAGCTTCCATAGTCAAATTTGGCTTTTGATTTTTGGGACACACTGTGAGCCGTTGATCTGTCCATTGTCCATGGAGGATGACCGTCCGATTGTCTTAGTGTTTAAGTTGGAAATTTTGCTTTGAAGAAAAGTAGTAAGCCCTAAGCTGGAGTCTTTATGCTCATAGTCATGAACTGTCACTAAGCTCTTGTCCTGGAGTTCAAATTTATGTTCCTGTTTTTTTAAAGAGAAACGCTACGTAGACTTTTTCAAAGTCGGATTTTTCATAGACTTTTTGTCGTCTTATAGTTTAATGTCAATTTTCATAAAATATTATGTTGTAAACATGAGTTAGCAGATAATCTATAGAGAGTTCTATTTTTTAGAAAGTCTCCTTAGCATGAAGAGGTTAATCGTAAACGAGAAGATTGATTATGAAGAAAAAGTAAAATCGATTCGTATTCACATATATAAGAATTATATGAGAGCAAGAATACTCGTGGATTGCTTTTTGAAAAAATAACTTTTTTCTCTTTGTTTTCAATATTAAATGGTTCCTATGATGCTTCAATGAGTTTAGAATTAATTCTGATTACTGTTAATTGTATCGCTTTAGCGAGCTGTTCTCCGCTTAAATGAGGAATGTGGTCTTGCTGTGTAGTGATGACTTGATAAGGGATCAAATCATTGATTGGATTTCGTAATGACAATATAGTCTTGGCAACTGAAAAGTAATTACATGTAATTAGATTAACTTCAATGGGTGTCACAGTTGGAGCACTTACTAAATCATGACAATTCCAACTTACCTAGATTCTTTTAAGGGAATTTTGACGAAAAGCTCTCGATACTGTTCATTTTAACGAAAAATCATATTTTTACATTAAAAAGTCAATCATGGTACTATTCACTTTACTCTTCATTTACTCACCATGTATTTCAACCTACTTGAAATTTTTTATTTGTTCTAAGTTTTTTATAATGGAGGAAAAAGAAATGATTTGGTTGATGCAACAAATGCACTTGCCAAAAATACAAACACGTAAGTGTCTGGTCACGATCATGGTACACATAAGCTTTCGGAATCAGCTCAAGTGAATGAGTGAATATGAGATAAAATGTTATAATTAGGATACATTCAGTATTTCGAAACTCATTTTTTTTAAACGTAACCGATGATATTTTTTTTAACCCGTCTCTTAAGAGCAAAATCATGTATTTGTAGTGAAGCAAGCATAAATTAAGGAGGAGATTAGTACATGGTGCAAAGATGATTGAGATGATTAGGCTGACCGATGAAGAAAATAAAGACACCATGGACTTGTAACGAAGATAATTGAGGAATATAATACCAATTTGCAATTGTTTTTTTTCTTTGAAAAGGCCATCAGCTGATGGTTGACGTGCCGATGTACTGTATGAAATGCTAACTTGAAATTTGAAAAAAGCCAACGCTAGGAATTGATTTAAATATTTTTGGAAAGGGGTGTCATAAAAAAAAATTTCCAAACAAAAGGAGACAACATAAATGAGAGCGCCCACGGCCGTAGACTTTTCTGCCCAATTTATTTACCAGGAAAAAAAGGAAGAGAAAAAAAAAGAGTAAATTATAGCAATGGTCCTTTAATTTTAATCAAATTGAAATAATGGTTCCTCAACTAAAAATCTATTACCATTGGTCTTTTAACTTATCAAAATGTGTAGCTATAGTCATTTTCATCAATTTCATCAAAATTTTATCAAAATAAGTTATGTTAGAATGACCATTTATACAATTAGGGTCTCTCAACTCATCAAAGTGTGTTATTATGGTTATTTTCGTCAACTACGTCAAAATTTATGTCAAAACGAGTTATGTTGGAAGGATAATTGCTACAATTGAATTAAAGTTAATGGACTATTTCTCTAGTTGAATTAAAGTTTAGGGACTAATGTTAATGGATTTTTAGTTAAAGGATCATAACTACACGTTTTGATGAGTTGAGGGACTATTGCTCCAATTGAGTTAAAGTTAAAGGATAATAACTACAATTTACTCGGAAAAAACGAAGAAGACTATTTTGGTCCATTTATTACGTCATTAATTTATAAAAATAATTCAAAAATTAGGTGCAGGCGTAACGAAAGCGAGGATTCTAGAAAGCATCGAATCTCTCTCATTCGTCGATGGCTCCAAGAATTCCAAAGTGCGCGGTGCACAACGATATCACCTACAACTGATAACCTCACCCTTCTTATCCACGATCCAACGCTGACGGACAAATGGGCATCGAACAAACCGTTGAAATACAAAACTGCGCTCCACCACATTGACTCAACTCCTCGACGAGAAATTTTTAAGGCTTTTTATATTAGCACAATGCATTCCACGTTAAAATTTAATATTAATGACTATGTAATGACAATTTTGATCTTATTAGGTTTAAAAAATAATAAAAAATTTATAAATACACCTCAAATCACTTTTAACGTATTATTTATCTATTTCAACTATCAAAACCCCTCACATTCTCCATTGTTGAATAAAATCCTAAGCAATGAAACTACAAACATGTTGATTGAGAAAAATAATTTTTGACGAATGGAACACGAAATCAGTGTTTCGAAAGCTTTGAAATCATTATTATTGTTATTGAAAAACGTTCAAATGAACCTAAACATTTTTTGAAATCATTCAATTTGAAATCATTCGGCAAACTAATGTTCAGATAGTTTGAAATCATTCAGCAAAATAAAAAATGAGTTATAAGATTTGAGAAATGTGAGGTGTATGTAGAAAATATAAGGGGTATGTAAAGAATGTGGGGTGTGAGGGTATTATGGGAAAGGAAGTGGGGTGTATTAAGATAGTTTTTAATTGAAAAAGTAAATGTGGGGTATATTAAGTATGTGAGATTTATTCAACAATTTGTGGGATGCTAATATAATAAGTCATTTATAATTGTGACGGGAACACAAATGGTACACCACGTGTTTTAATAAGAATTGTGAAGATTTTATTTTGTAAGTTATTAACTTTTTAGCACATATATTCCATCATTTGTTTAATGATATGTGATGAACCTTCTTGACAATTAAAATCTTCCCGTCACGCATACGCTTGTGACTGCGGGTAACGATGGCATGATTTAGAAGCGAATCGGTTCTTTTTCTCTTCGGTAGCACAGACGGTGGAGGTTCCGCCACGTCACCACTAAAAGACAAAGTGCATTATGCGGTGACAATCCTGGAATCTGAACACATCACTTTGGTGAGGTCGGTTTCACAGTATCGTGGACACGCGGCAATCCGTTACTCGATGCTCTTAGATATTTAAAAAAACCAGGAGGACCCACTCAGAATTTTGAAATAAAATAATTTATTTGGGGTTTCTATTTAATTTAATTTTTTGAAGACGAAGAGAGAGAGAGAGAGAGAGAGAGCTCGCAGATTTCATAGGCTCTTGTTTTTTGACTGGAGAAAAAAAAAATTAAATAAATAAAAAGCAGAAAAACTCAAAAGGAAGAAACGAAAAGTCTCTGTCTTTGCTAATAGTTTGGTCCTTTTTTGGGTAGAGTTAAAAGAGGAGGTGGGAGGAGTTGGTTTTTTTCCTGAGCAACTCTCAAGAGCTCTTTCTCCTTTGTATTTCATTTCTCTGCTGCAATAAGGTATGCGCCTGCTCTTTAATTCTCAATTTTTTTTTTATTTTGTATTTTCTTTGCTTAATTCGATTATTTGGGGTGTAATTCCACTTAGGTTTATTTGTTTTCTTGAAGTTGTTGAATTTTCTGTTTGGTTCTTGAGAAAATGGGAGTTTTGAATGAAAGCTTGGTTCTTTTTCTTTAATGGGTTTGTTTGTTGTTGGTTGGGAGTTTAAAAAGTTGGAAGAAGGAAGTAGAAGAATTGTGTTTAGTTGAATTTTGGTTTTTTCTTTTTCTTTGATGGATGTTGTTATTTATTGGGAATTATCAGTTTGGAAGTAGAAGAATTTGCGTGAGAGTTGAGCTTTGGATTGTTTTACTAGAAGGGGGTTGAGAGAGAGAGAGAGAGAGAGAGAGAGAGCTCTATGTGAATTTTCTTTTCCCAGTTTCCTGGCAACCAAACAAGTGGGTGTGTGGTTGTTATGAGTGGTTGTGTTTGTTGGGTTTGTAACAGATTTCTGTTTCAGTTTTTGCCTGAAATTGGTCAACATGTGTGTTTTGACAATATGGTTAAATGATGACACCAAAGATTGAATTTTTATGTTTTGATCAAATCCCTTGCGCACCTTTGGAAGATTGAAATTTTCCTCCATAAAGTGCCCATGCTTGTGATCTTTCTGACAGAGGGTGTTTGAATTGATGTCTTCTTTTTATAGGAAGAGACTGTCTTGACATCCATGTGCAGTGGTTCCAAGAGGAATCCTTCTTCCACTGATACGATCATGGAGCGTGAGAAACAAGAAGGGACGCGGTTTAACTTTTCGATTTTGCTTGAACTAGCCGCCTGCGATGATCATGAAGGGTTCAAAAGGGCTGTAGAGGAAGAGGGTCTTGATGTTGATGAGGCGAGCTATTGGTGTGGGAGGCTGATTGGCTCGAAGAAGTTGGGGTTTGAGGAGAGGACTCCCCTCATGGTCGCCGCTATGTTCGGTAGCATGAACGTGTTGAATTATATTCTTCAATCCTGTCTTGTTGATGTTAATAAAGCCTGCGGTTCAGATAGAGCTACAGCTCTTCATTGTGCTGTTGCTGGTGGCTCTGCTGCTTCGGCTGAGGTTGTCAAGCTCTTGCTTGCTGCTTCTGCTGATGCGAGTTCTCTTGATGCTAATGGAAACCAACCAGGTGACTTGATCGCACCTGCTTATAGTTCGAGCTTCGGTTCGAGGAAGAAAGCTTTGGAGGTCATGCTCAAGGGTGTTCCCAGTATTGATGAACCTTTCGACTTCTCGGAGCAAATGATTAATGAGACAGAAGGGCAAGAACAGCAAGAGATGACAACTCCTCGTGCTTCGAAGGATGGAACAGAGAAGAAAGAGTATCCTGTTGATCTTTCTCTTCCGGACATCAAGAACGGGATTTATAGCACGGATGAGTTCAGAATGTATACTTTCAAGGTCAAGCCGTGCTCAAGGGCCTACTCTCATGACTGGACAGAGTGTCCGTTCGTCCACCCGGGGGAAAATGCAAGGCGGCGTGATCCAAGGAAATATCATTACAGCTGTGTTCCTTGCCCGGAGTTCAGAAAGGGGACCTGCAGACAGGGAGATGCTTGTGAATATGCACATGGTATTTTTGAATGTTGGCTTCACCCTGCCCAGTACCGTACCCGTCTTTGCAAGGATGAGACGGGATGCACAAGAAGGGTCTGTTTCTTTGCTCACAAGCCAGAAGAGCTTCGCCCCTTGTATGCTTCGACAGGTTCTGCTGTGCCTTCTCCGAGATCATTCTCAGCCACTGCTGCTTCTCTGGACATGGGGTCAATTACCCCGCTTTCCCTCAACTCTCCATCCATGATGATTCCTCCTGATTCAACTCCGCCCATGACTCCCACAGGACCTTCTTCTCCTATGGGTGGAAACATGTGGCAGAACAATCCAAACTTTGCACCCCCCACTTTGCAGCTTCCAGGTAGCAGATTGAAATCTACTCTGAGTGCTAGAGATATGGATTTTGAGATCGAGATGCTTAGCCTGGAGAGGGATCGTCGAAGGCAGCAACGCTTGATTGATGAGATGTCCGGTTCCCCATCTAGCTGGAACAAAGGCTTATCTCCTGCATCGCCCTTTTCTGCATCTGGGAATCGAACAGGGGAATTGAATACCTTCGGAGTAGTGAACCCTACTAACCTTGACGACATTTTTGGATCTCTTGATCCTGCAATTTTGCCTCAATTTAATGGCCTTTCACGGGATGCAACAGCATCCCAGTTACATTCTCCAACTGGGATCCAGATGCGCCAAAATATGAACCTGCAGGCCCGTCCCAGCTACTCTGCCAGCCTCTCATCCTCTCCTGTACGGGCTTCTCCGATGTTTGGAGTTGATGCATCTAGTGCAGCTGCTGTTTTTAATTCAAGGTCTGCTGCATTTGCAAAGAGGAGTCAGAGCTTCATTGAGCGTAGTGCTGGCAACCGTAATTCTGTGGTTTCTTCCTCTGCTGATTTTGGAACAATAAAGCCCTCTAACCTTTCAGATTGGGGCTCTCCTGGTGGCAAATTAGACTGGGGTATCCAGGGCGAAGAGCTGAACAAGCTGAGGAAATCTGCTTCTTTTGGATTCCGAAGCAACGGGAGCAGTTCCCCAACAGCTTCATCCATGATGCCAACAAATGGTGATGAGCCTGACGTATCATGGGTTCAATCTCTTGTCAAGGATGGACCTCAAGCCTCGCAACAACGCGGGCAATTTGGATTCGAGGACCAGCAGCAGCAGCAGTGTCACCCTAACAACGGAGGTCCAGAGATGCTCCCCGCTTGGGTGGAGCAGCTTTACTTTGAGCAGGAGCAGATGGTGGCTTAAATCGACAAATCCCCGGATTGCTCCTTTCGTTGACGTTTAACTATATTTTTTTCCTGCCATTTTTTAAATTTTTATTGTATTCATCAATTAAGGTTGAAGGAACCGGAGAAGAGAGGAAATAACCCGACGGAAAAGAAAGATGAGTCTGCAGAATGCAAGTTCTAGTCTGCAGAATGCAAGTTCTGCACAGAGTGTTTCCTTTGAATTAGTTCGTCTTCATTGTAGTTTCCATGTGAATCTCGAACAGAAAAATGCTGAAAAAATTGAGAGATTTCCATGTTAATCATAATTATCAAGTTAATTATTATGTTTTTGGTCGGTTGTATACCTTATATGTATGACCAGCTCTTACAATGATGAATTATTCATAAATTCAGGATATTCATATCAATTTGGCCAACTTTGTGTTCTCGTGCTGAAATTTCTGTGTACATTTACTTGTCAAGAGAAAGATATCGGAAACCTTGGTTGTCATCAAGTGCATAGACCCGTGCATCCCTATTTCTCATCCCGTTACGCACGATGAGAGAGAGGGATGAGACAAGTGATAGGAGATAGCGACACATGCACTTGGTGACACGGTAAAACCTTTCCTGTTTGTTTGAACTTGGAAATAGAATTCCCCCCACCCACACGCAATACCCATCTTCAAGGATCCAGCTTTAGGCTTATACTTTTCGTAAAATGATTTTCACACACCTCTTCTTCTCCACACGTTCATTTATATTTATATCCGTTAATTCTCTTTCGATTCATTCACTCCAAAGGGCCAAAATAAACATAGTGTATGGTTCCTTACGTTTTCCGTCTCTGGTTTTATTTTTACGATGTTAATTTTATCATTTTTCTGAAATCTGCATATTACTTCGGCTTTCCAAAGGTGAATCTCTTCCCAGTCTCCCCAATAGGGGTGATATTTTGTTGGGCAAGAGACAGAAAAAGGCAGACCTACTACCTCTGCTTTTTCTATCTTTCAATCTGCTTTTTAGTAGTTGGGTAATTGTTAGTGGCATGAGCACTAGATAAAGAAAACGATTACCAAAAAAAAAAAAGATAAAGAAAACGATTAATGGCTTCAGTCACAACACCCAGAGATGCCTTGGCCCACAAGTATCAACTTTAAATCCAGGGAATTTGATTTTCTTCCAGTTTCCACCCACTTGACTTCAAAGTTCAAACAGTATCACAACACATGTACCCTTTTAGATTGGGGTTGAACTACCTGCTTTATCACTAGTAAAATAAATCAGAAACCTCCTTTAAACGGTGATTTTTTGTTTTTGTTTTTGTTTGGGGGGGGGGGGGGGGGGGAGAGAGAGGTGTCACCCTACTTGTTGAGCTGCAAGGGCTGGTTTTTGACATGTATGTGATTTCTATTGGTTAAATTGCAAAAGAAGAAAGCATCTGTTCTACTTTGATAGAAGATAAATGACTTATTTGGAAGTGCTTTTAAAATGACTGAAAGTGTTTTTGGTAAAATTGATTTTGGGTTCCAAAAGCACTTTAAGTGCTCTTTTAGGAGAAGCACCATATATATGTGTTTTTTTGGAGAAGCATTTAAAGTGCTCTTATAGAATTCATTTGAATTTTTATTAAGGATTGGTTTCAAAAACATTTTTTACCAAAAGCATTTACAAACGAGCTCAAAAACTTGGCTAGGGGTGCCTTAATCATGTCATCTGTTAGATACTTCTCATAAAAGTACGGTACTTTCTGTATTTTGGTCTTATTCAACTTAGTTTCGATGAAAGCAACCCTAATTAAATTGTTCTACTGAAATTTCCTTTAGAGTAAATCTCGAGAAATTAATAATTTTTCCTCTAGTGTACCAATTCCAAATAATTGCTCATGAAACTTGACCATGCATTTTTAATGGAAAATTGTTGCTCGAATTGCTTGACTAGGAACTGCCTCTCTTGGAACCCTAGTGGCTAAGCTTGATACCCAAGGGGAAGATGTTCCTCTTCTAGTATAGAGGATTAGAATTAAGAACCTTTACAAGGGCAAGCTCTACAGAGAATTTGCTGTGTAACTGAGATATATATCGTTGTGTTTATAATACTGATTACATGTATACTCCTCACAAAGATATTCTATGTTCTATGTTAGACAACAGATTTTTTTTAAAGTTTGCAATTTACATAATCAGTTTTGAATGTTGAATGTGTAATTTATAATATACTAATGAAGAATAATATTTGGCTACGTATTTATAATCAGAATTGTTCATGTTATAAATCATTTTATAAAGATTGCTTATTCAAAAAAATCAATTAAAACCAATGTCGTTTAGTCATTGAACTGTATAAAAACAGATGAACAAAACTTGTAAAAGTACTACGAACCGTCTATGTATTTACTACAATAGATGGACTAAACAATCATTTTTTAATTTATTTTTGCAAAGATGATATTTACAAAGTGTTTCATAATATGAACGGTTATGATTATAAGCACAAAATTCTATAATTTGAACACAAAGTGTTTTGAATAAGAGTTTCTATTCATTTGAGTAGCCAAATATCTTCATCAACAAAAGCAAAGTTGAGGGGAAAGAGTGGGAGCTAGTAATTTTATGCTGCCTTTTAATCATGACTCCGTCCATAACTGGATTAAAATATTAATCCCTAGAATCTTAGCCCACTGGTTTGAAGTTTGAACTCGTAAGCCTTTTGATGATAAAGAATTAAGTGAAAAAGTCTGCATTAATGTTTGCGCAGAATTTTGAATCACAGTATAATATCATTCCTCTTTCTTGGCATAATAATCACATCCTTAATTATTATATTTAATTACAAATAAAGGATACTTAGCTTGGCCGTAAAATTCAGCGTTGTTAAGTTGGTTATACAATGTGTCTCTCTTTGCATCTAAATTTGAATTAACCTCCCGTAATTTAAATTTTATTAAGTCAGGTTATACCATCGTTCGAATGAAGAAAAACTAAACTTCTAGTAAATACAATATTTTGTTGGTTAATTTGATTTATTTTGATGCCAAAATTTACAAAGGCTGTAAATCTTACAGATTTTGAATTTCCATGGCAAAGTCAGCAAATTGATCAACAATCTCATCTAATAATTGACCAAGAATCTGTGACTCGAAATCTGCACCAATGCCTGCAGAAATACCTTCAAAACTCCACATGCCTTTGTTTTGTAGGATCCAATTTGAACCGACCAACTCGGCTTCAGTCAGCCTACAAATCTCACTCCACATCCCAATGTGCTTTGCTCTGTGGAATTCTTTCTTCTTTGATCCAAGACATTTGCCTTCTATTGTCTTTTTTCTTCTTGCATCACCACTTGGACCATTTTCTTTGCATGAATTGGCTAAACTTGAATCTTCTTCTGTCACAAGAAAAATAATAATTTTAATACATCTGACGATATTCGACTTTAGACTGATCTAAACTGTATAGAGAAAGTTCAAAGTTTGAGATATAAATGAAGCACATTTCCTCTAGCCAATACGACTATGCTCACACGTTCAGACCTGTTAGGTGGTGTAATATTCAAGAGTAGGGTTTGACTAACAGATGTAGCCAAGGGTAGGGTTTTCGTGAGTTTTGGTAGGAGTTTGTTGATGGATAGAAGTTCAAGTACCAATTTGAAATCAACTCTAAATTTTGGCAATTTCTACTGAATTTTAATAAAAAAAACAAAACCAGAAGACACTAGAGAGACATTAATCCATGTATATAATAATATAGGTTCAAACCCCTTTACTGTTTAGCGTCCCTCCAGTTCTATTTTTGAATCGAAGTATAAACCATACTTAAATAATTTGCAATTGACTAAAACCAAACAGTTCAAGCTTAAGTTGAAAAATGGTCTACAGAATTGAGGGGACAAACCTGAAGAAGGGATTTCTGTATCAACAAGAAATTGGGCACAATCGAGAACCGAAACCGGGCTTAAATCTTCAGAGCTGAATTCAGATTCTACATTCTTAAGCACATCACATATAGTTTTCTTCTTCTCTGTCGTCTTTGTAGCAATTGAAGTACTTTTTGAATCTTCACCAGAAGTGCTTCTGCTTTTCAGCATCTCTTTCCCATTCAAATCGTTCAAAGCCCTTCTGCTTTGTCCTTGGAGTTGCTTCTTATTCTCTGCCTTTCTTTCTCTTCTGTTTTCCGTTTGTTGGCTTTGTCTCTTTTCACATTTCCTCCCTTTCGATTTTGTTTCCTTGCTTTTCCTCTCACTCTCAAAGCTGAGAATAAAGAATTCCTCATTTTCTGGCTCAAGAAATGTAGGCATCTCTCTAAATGACCGAGTCGACTTCATCCCGCGACGCTTATCAAACCGGTCCACAGAATTCATGGATTTGCTGCGTGAAATTGAATTTTGGGTTGATTGGCTGCTGACCAAGTTCCTGTCTGGAATTGAATCCAATCCCATCAGCCTTGCCACAATGCTTGGACTGGCAGAGATCTCTGTTTTATCCTTGGAATTAAAATCTTGATCTCTGGAACTAGATGCCACAGAATTTTCTTCTCCTAGGATGTGATCAGAAGGGTATGTGGGGAAGCTTCCTTTGCAGAGAATTCTGCGCAAAATTCCGGAAATGCAGCCCGCGGTGGCGCTTTTTGAACTGCACATTGTTGCATCAAAAGCAGTGGAGTTGGATGATGATGAGCATGAAGAAAAAGAAGGGGAAGAAATTAGCAACTTCATGGAAAAGGGTAGTGAAACAAGCACAGTTTGGCAAGTGAGTGGGAGTTTGATTTAGCGTAGTTTGAACTTTCAAGTTGGAAAAAAGTGCAAAAAGAAGAACGAAGAGGAGTCGAGAAAAAAGCAGTGACAGAAGAAAAGAGAGATTCAAATTTGTTTTGTAGTAGCAAAACTGCATAAAGTGTTCAGAGACAAAGTGGGAGAGAGAAGTGGCGGGCACTGGATTTGAATATGGGGGTGTCCAGGAAAATGTTACCATGCGCATGGTAAAGTCAATTTTGCACGACATTGTTGTCACATGGTAGATTTAGTCACATTATTGAGAGGAGTGTCTAGTAAAGCTGCCGGCTGTGGCGCGTCTGTGGTGGTGGATTCACTTTTGGACGAGTGAAGGTTGTTGCTCTTACTCGCTCTTTTGCTACGGGTATGTTCCAAATTTTCATAGAAGCTTGTTACAGCTTTTCAAGGGATATAGTATTTGGTTGGAAAGTTAGATTTGCTATGCTATGTAGGAAAAATGTATCTCCAATAGAGGTGCCAACTAGTTAGCAAATTAAAGAATTGGCAACTGACCAGTTACTACTTGTTAAGTTAGCAAATTGGATTCTGCATAATATTTATTCAAAAGTATTATTTAGTGAAGAGTTTGAATATAAAATTTAGCCCCACAAGATAAAATAAAGTTAAGATATTAATATTTTAAAGTGAAAGATAAAATTTGAAGAGTGGGATGGAGTGACAAATTTTTGAAATAGTATAAAAGTGCCAAATAAGTTAGCAAATGACACTTTTACAGAAAATTTTGCTTGCTCCTTTGGAGACGCTCTTATTGTGTAACCTATTTGACAAAAGTTCATGAGATAGTTAAGGTACGATGAGAAAGGGCAGAGTGTTGTAGCTATCCACTATTGGATTGGGAAGGAGAGAAATATTTGTGTGGATATGGACTACTATCTTTAATGCATGTGCGACTCATATCCATTAACGACGGGCAATCACTCTCGCTCGTTCGTTTGTCAGCTCAATAATTAGTGTACACGAGTGTGTGTTATAATGTGTTACTCTTGGGCTGGTCTATGTTTATGGAGTTACTTTGTTTTTACTAATTAGGTTTGAGAGATGTGGGGATGATTGAGTGTTGTGACTGGGGGGATGTATTTTAAGTCCGGTCGCCTCATTTGGTGAAGTATGGAGTTTCTGATTTGCAGCACAAGATGCTGACCTTTCC
Organism: Malus domestica; assembly: GCF_042453785.1. Taxonomy (NCBI): domain Eukaryota; kingdom Viridiplantae; phylum Streptophyta; class Magnoliopsida; order Rosales; family Rosaceae; genus Malus; species Malus domestica. The sequence continues at coordinate 5,980,819 of NC_091671.1, read as the reverse complement.
CTGCTTTGTTCAAACTGATGAGCCAGCTTGTTCCCCCCGACCGGCTCTTCTATCATCTGTCAACTTCTTTTACCTTTAGGTTTGGTTCCGTATAGAACAAAGCAAGTAAGATGATTTGATTTATTTGTTGGTATGCATGACCTGTTATCATGCTATCCCAATACACTGAAAAGTTTGGATTCCGAATATTATGCATGAATTCAATGCACCGGAAAGTTAAAACTCATATATGATTTACGATTCATACTAAAACTTAAATTTGAGTTCTAATATAAGATTGGAGTCTAAAGTGGAGTTCATGCCATTAGAGAAATATGATATTCTTCTTTTGCTTTGTTAAGATAAATTTCAATAAAAGTAGACGATGTTACTAAAGGAAGATTTGAAATTTGATGCAGAAAGAGTACATACTTCTTTAGTCAACTTGATTATCTCCAAATTTGATGTTATGGGTTAAAATAAAGAGCTATAATCGGTTCAAAGTTTACAATATACAACCTTCATTGTTAAACCCCTAAACTGTATAGGAGAATATCTTCAGATTGGGTGCATAATTGACAATCTGAAAATATCATCTTGCACTTTTTTTTATACAACCGATTTGATTTAAGCAAATATGTCCACCCCAATTGGAAGGGTTGTCACATAATATTTTACTTTATTTTTTAGGCAAAACGGTACAAACTTCAAGTAATGCATCACGGATAATATTCGGAGGCTCATCAAACAAACAAAAATTCATGCTAAAAAAATAAGGCCAATTTGGCCAATCTATGTGCTACAACAATGGATGTTCGTCGAACATGAATGCTGCAGGAATGGGAGAAGAATCTCAGGCCAGATTCAATGTTATCTATCGCCGGGCTGAGAGGAAAGTGGTCTTGTCGGAGACTACCCACTGCCCGCGCTAAGAGAAGATAATCACTTTCCAGGATAATGTGATCAGAATGCTTCTCCAATGCCAAACTGGTCCCCAGCGTTGCATCCAAAAGCTTCAACCAAGACAGCATACGTCAATGGAAGATAACACATAGTACATAGTAACCACTAGATTTGAGTGAACAATCAGAGTCTCAAATTAGCATCACTTTTAACTTGATTTAGAAACTTAATGCAACATATTAACAACATTTTAGATTGTAATTTTGTCACAAATGTAATTAAGCATGAGTGCCAATATCATGGTGGGTCTTATTAAACAATCCAAAACCACGATCAACGGTTGTAATCCCTCCTCAAGTAACTCGATTCCCGCAAAGAAATGAATGAATCCATTTTACTAATCAATAAACCCCAGACAAAACGCTAATATCATTGTTATGTACATAAACACAATGCTAAACACTGTCATCTTGCTATGGATACTGATAGGGATTTTACTACTCATGTGAATGGGCTAAAAACTCCTATTATACTTGCAAGAATCACAAGGTTATTGTAGTATAAACGGATCTCGCAAGGTCGTTCTCCACATGAATTATTAAATAATTCGAAACAAACCAGATTCCAATTAATTATTGTAAAGTAGAAATTTAGATGATTGATTTTATAATCTACTTAAATTAAAAACGAATTTAATTAATAAAAATAAACAATCTGCAATATTAGAACTAGAGAGAAAAGAAAACAGTTTTGGGAGTATCAAATTAAGAAAACACTAGGGTTCCACCATCACCTAGCAATCTTATGAACTTTTACCAATTACTTACGATCTACACATGCCACTTTGAAGGTTATATTTTCCTAATTCATATTCTACTTGGAACCTCCAACATAGAACGTATATCTAACATGCAAACCCGTCCGGACGTTTGGATCAAATCTGAACATGAAAGACTCATTATGCTTTATGAAAATCCTTTGAAAAACCATGCAATCCTTAAGACGTGGTATTCATCCTAAGCGAAATTACAATTATTAATCACAAGAAGCCAACGTCAATTTCAGGGAACCTTCCGACCAAAATTGCATCAAATTACTTTTCTAAAGATCCTAATGGTGATCAGGCATTAAGACAATTAGATAGTTTTTATCCCGGTGATTAACAATTCAATGTATGCATGCAATCAATCATAAGCAATTAAATAAAAATCACATATTCATGCTAAGGCTCAAGGCTTCGCCCTAGCAAAAGAGATTAGTTACGCATATTCATAATTAAAATCATAGAAAATATTACTAAGAAAAGGATTGAAAACACCTTCAAGTAGAAAATCTCCAAAACCCTAGCAATTCTCTCTGTCTTCAAAGTTGCATAAAAGAAAGCGTAAGGAAAAACTCTAGACGGCCAAGCCATATATCTGCTAAAAACCCCCACACAAAACCCTAAAAACAGGTCCTTTATTCTCGCTAGGAAACGAAAATTAATAATCAAATAAAATAGGAAACAAAACCCTAAATTAAATGGTAAAATTCGTCTAAAATCTGAACAGCCACGTTTTGGACCCATAAGCTGCTGCAAAACTGGCCCAATATAGCTGGATTTAATGTTTGGAATATTCTGATCACTTCTCCAGAAGGCCACGAACCCATCCGAGGTCATCTTGGGCTCCAAAAACGCAATTTAAGCCCAAAAACGTCATTTTCCAGCACTGCGCACTGCTTCTTTATTTTAGAGTAAATTGTACAAATGGTCCCTCAACTTTAATCAAATTGGAGCAATGGTCCCTCAACTAAAAATCCATTACCATTGGTCCCTCAACTTATCAAAATGTGTAGCTATAGTCATTTTCATCAATTTTGTCAAAATTTTGTCAAAATAAGCTATGTTGGAATGACTATTTCTATAATTAGGGTCCCTTAACTCATAAAAGTGTATAATTATGGTTCTTTTCGTCAACTATGTCAAAAAATTTGTTAAAACGAGTTATATTGGAAGGACCATTACTACAATTGGGTTAAAGTTAAAGGACCATTTCTCCACTTGAATTAAAGTTCAGGAACCAATGGTAATGGATTTTTAGTTGAGGGACCATAGCTGCACGTTTTGATAAGTTGAGGGACCAAAGGTAATGGATTTTTAGTTGAGGGACCATTGCTCCAATTTGATTAAAGTTGAGGGACCATTTGTACAATTTACTCTTTATTTTATCGCCAGAAAATAACCACTTGGTGGAAAAATCCCAAATTTTGATATAATCAAGCTAAGTGACTCACGAACGTCCTCCAACTGGAATTACTCCAAAATTCATCCATTTGGTCCTATTTTGCTCCAGAGGAAGTCGAAAGTCCTATATTGAAAATACAATTCAAAGTATCAAAATTCTTCCAATATATTAACCAAAATATACTAAGATTAAGGTAAAATATATAATATAAAATATACTCATCAGATACCAAGGGAGATTTTCTTTTGTAACGTGGTGATGCAAATATGTGACAATGTCCGACCACATCGCAGACATATAAACAAAACCCTAATTCGATTTTTAACGTACTAGCTAGAATTTTTGGTCATTGGAGGTACGAGCTAGATTACTTACTAGAGAAGACTTACAATCTAAATCTTTTTTTTTTAATATAAAAAAATACGATATTTGTTAAGATGCCGATAAAAAGGGAAAACAAAAAATGGAATAGGCAATGTGAATCTAATCGATTTGTTGCTACCATCCAAACTTCTGTAAAACGTCTCAGACATCTAATTAAACAAGTAATAACCAAGTTAAGAAATTAACATATATTACAAATTGCGAAGCAAGAGATCCTAAATTAAGTAAATTAAGCAAGATACCAACCCAAGACTCATCTTTCTCAACATTTCCAGAGTTCATATGGGGAGTCTCGTGGCTAGCTAATATAGTAATATTTCCCCTGCAAGATTATATTTTGTGATGGAGGCCTCACATTGTACCACCCTAAACCATATAGAAGAGGATATTTAACGATTAGTAGCATATAGTCACAATCACTACTTAACCAATTTGTTTCGATTAAGTTAATCAAGTGGAGTCGAGACTGATTTGGGCGACTCTTGCGTTTTATAGGTGTGGTTGCAAGCTTACACACACACACACACCTATTTATAGGTGTGGTTGCCGACATAAATAATGCTAGAATTTTCTAGCATATTATTACACACATAGCAAACCGACTTGCTTTCCTAAAAGGCTTTGAGTTCTCCTAGCTTCTAATACATTCTTTAGCTTAGATATTTAGGTGGATAACCAACTTAAATTACTGGAATCTTTCAACTACTTTTGCCGACAAAGATTGCTAGATTTTTCTAGCTTTTGCATGCATTGGTTTTGAATTGGATCACTTGTCTTAGGCCACACCAATTGGGCTGGTGTTGATTTTCAACAAAATACTCGTTAGGTTAATTTGTTAGAGAACTGTGCAAAAACCCTTTTAGCAGAGTTTGAGTCCATTTCTTCATAGATGAGAATTGTTTAAAATATCATGAAAAAGGAAACGACGACATTGTTAGACATGTACCTTACATATTCAGATCCAAAAAGCTTAACATCAAAATTAAGTGACAAAATTACAACCTCTGATAGAATAATTGTGTAGAAACTTCAGATATTATTAATATATATATATATATATATATATATATATATATATATATATATATATATATATATATAACTCGATAATCCAGAAACTTAAAACAACACACAACAACTAAGGAATTGCCTTCATTTCTCCACAAGATATTATTCCTAAGATGATTAATTAGATTTATTCTTAGAAGCTTTAAGACGCTGAGGATCTGTCTGATAGAAAACTATTTCTCCATCGTCACTGACATAGTTATCTTCATAGATGCTTGTAGCCAAGATCTTGAACAAGTGAAACGGAATTGGCCCTGATTTTTTTGGCTCGCGATAGTACTTCCCTAGAACCGGCTTCGCTGCCTTCGTCTGCAAAAGAAGTAGGTATGCATGTAAATCAAATGTTACAGACCAAGCCTGCAAAGACAAAAAATCAATAATTTCAATTGATAGCTAAGGATCACTTACTGCTTCTTCCAGGTGATAATGTGGAATTTGAGGAAACAAATGATGTATAACATGGGTACCAATATCATGATGGATCTTGTTAAACATTCCGTAATCACGATCCATGGTTGTAAGCCCTCCTCGCAGGTAACTCCATTCCTGCACCAAAAATAAAACAAAATCAATTTGCAGTACTAAATGGGTATAATATGTAAGAAAAAGGATTTATCATCTTAATAAACTATTGTTATTTACACAAGCGCAATGTAAAACACATCCATTGACAGCATATACAGAAAAGTTTTACCTTGCCGCGATACCAAGGGAGCTTTGTCTCGTAACCATGGTGATGCAAGTATGTGACAATGTCCAACCACATCACAAAAATCTGTGAAAATGTAGTGCATGATCAAATTACAGACATAAACAAAACCTTAAGTCTATATTAAGTTAGTAGATTACTAACTAAACAAGAATTTTAAAATGAACTCACCCAATAAGGAACAAAATATAACTTAAGCATTTGAATAGGGCTTTGCACAATGGAGAAATACAACAGCAAAGCAGCCGCTAGAACAACCGAAGCAGTTGAAGTTATAACATCAAATCGTTCATTCGGGGAGAATAGGTCACTGCTTGGATGGAAGTGAGATCCTTCTTTACCAGGAGATCTATAAAACTGCATTAGCGGACAAATAAAAGTAAAAGTAAACAACTAATGATCAAACAATGAAAACCTTCACAAAACTGTTTAACTAGACAGATTAATCCCTCAATTAAATTAACTCTCACCAGATAAACCGGATAAGCGAGGAACGGAAAAGGAATTGTGAATCTCAACGTTTTTGTGCTATTATCCAATTTTTTGTAGAGCGACTCGGTCATCTGAAATAGATAATAACCAAGTTAAAAATTGAATTATTGAATATCAATAGAAGTTGCAAAGCAAGAGAATTAAAATAAGTAAAACACGTACTGGAACCCAAGACTCATCTTTCTCAACATTTCCATGGTTCCGATGGTGAGTTCTGTGGCTAATTCTCCTGCAACATTCAGATATATTGTTGATAAAATACAGTAATTTAAGAAATCATATTTTCAAAACACATTGTAAAAAACATTACTAACACATCCATCTTGTGTTAGAGACGTGGTCATAAACATAACTAATAAACATGTTGAAGCATTACTCTAAACATTTATAAACATTGCTGAAATTTGCTACATTCGTCTAAAAACATGTGAGTAGATCGTGATCATTGATGCACTTTCAGACTATTCAAAGTCAAGAACCTTTCACATGCGCATAGACATAAACCCTAGCGAAATTCAACAATGTTCAATACTCAAGGTACAAGAATTTTAAAGAAATAAATCGAAAACCCACCAGCCATGATAAGGTACAAGAATGGCAGAGTGCATAATATGCCCCACAAAATTATTCAGCAAGCGAGAGTCTGAGAAGCTTCCATGGCCACAATCGTGTCCGATAACAAACACAGCCCAAAACATGGTTCCCTGAGCAACCCAGTAGATTGGCCAAGCATACCAACTGTCTAAGTATTTGGCTATGGCTGCCATTGCAAAAACGACCAAAACATCCCAAACAGCATAACTCAAAGACCTCCATGGATTCTTTACCCAGCAGTGTTTGGGGATTGCATCTCTGATCTCAGCAATCTTGAACGGTGGAGGGGCACTTGGGTCAAAATCAACTTGGTCTCCGGTCACATTGGCTACCATTTTTTCTGCAACCAACTAAGACTCACAAGTAAATTAAAAAAAAAAAACCTAAATTTAAAAATTGATATTTAAAATATTTCCAAGTTTAAACTACAAGATATAAACACAATGAAGGAGAGCAACTTACAACAGAAACCTTTTGAACTCTTTGGACTCTAGAGATATTTCTGAATTACGAAGTTGGCTATACTTATATGTGTTTAAGCTTATCTAGTTAAGGGAATGATAATCGAATCGAATTAATGGATTTATGAATAATCCATTAACCATCCCAAGATCCAAAGAGTTCAAGTGTCTCAAATTTTGGGTTTATCATAATTTGTGTTTCATAGTTACACATTCGTTAATTCAATTGCGCGCATTTATTATTTTTTTGATGCACCATTGAAAATGTAGAAGTTAGAAAATTTGATAAATCTAAAGAGTCCAAGAGGGTTTATTTGAAGTCAATTCATCGTTTCAATACAATGAATTAGAAAGAATAATAAATCCAAAGAGTCAGGAACTAAAAATTTAGAGAAATGCTAAATGAGCTCTCTCAAAAGTGGAATTTTTCATAAATTCTCTGTTGTCTCACAATTACATCAATTCTCATGTCAACTTCATAAAACATTGTGCAAAAAATATAAGGTGACAAAAATTCCATAAAAAGTCTTACTTTTAAGATACCCCCTTGACAATTCTAAAAAATTAAACATGATGAATTACAAGTGAGCACTGTATTAATAAAAGGGGCACATTCTATTAATGGTGTAAAAAAAAAATTGATAGAATATGTCACCCATTTTGCTTTTGAATATGTACCTCATTGCGGATTTCCCTCTTCGAATAATTTTTATATCGGGCAATTCTCCGCTTGCCGCCACGTCTACACATAACAATTCGGTATCCCATCCCCATAGAGAAATGTGTAAACAATTTTTGCAATAACATTTGCATTTTTGGACCTTTTCATCTTAACAAATGACACATGACATTTTTTTACACAAAAGAAGAAGAACTTTATCTTAACAGTAATGGATGATCCATCTTCATCAATAATTTTTTTTTTATTAGATAATACTTCGAATTTTATATATTAGAAAGCAAAATACACTTGTAAGGAGTTGTTGATCCTAAAAACTACCAAGCTACGTGGCGCACAGGCTGAGTAACTAATGAGCTAACTACGTCATTCGGTTGTGTGTAGGGCGTGCCAACTCGACGGCCGAGCTCGGCCTGTGAGTAAAATGAGTTGATGTTGCGTTGAGCGTGCTGCTGACTTTTTAATCTTGCGATTGCGGCTGAGGAAGGAACACGTCTCGGCCTTCGGGTTCTAGAGCCTGAAGACAAGGATGCTAGTTCTACGAAGTTCAATATCAAATTCGGCTTTCAATGTGTCGAATGTAGTAACTTGTAATACCTCACTTCGCCGAGAAGGCTAATGAGATGACCTCTGCCAATAAGGATTCGAAAATCCTTCTCGATCGAGACTTGGATAGATAACTAGTCGGTCTCGACGCAGTGCTATTTATCCAAACTGAAAGTGCTCCGCGGTCGGTTGATTCTACAGCAACAATGTTGTTTATCCAAACTGAAGATATTCGCCGGTTGCCTTCACAGTGCTATTTATCCAAACTGAAGATGTGTCGGCTAAAAAGAAAATAAAAATCTCAAGATTGTTGAGAGGTTTCGCGTAGAGTGAGAATTTGCCCAGGACAGTTTGTGTGTTGAATTGGAGGGGGCTTTTTCGTTGTTTGTAGCCTTGTATTTATAGGGACGAGTATGCGCTGGTTGATAAGCTGGTAAAGACTACCATGTTATTAGAACTCTTCCACTGATTTGAGCCTCGGATAAGCCTTACTCCCCCCAAGACTCTGAACTTAGCCAAAAATACAACCAAGTCTTATCAGTTATCACATCAAATCCCTAAATAATCTGCATGCTTGGAGATGAACAAATAAATAGTCACCAATTATTATACACACACACACACACACACACACACACACATACATACATATATATGCATACTATATAGCCTAATCTCATCATCAATTCTTATGGCCTTGTACTCAATCTGACAACACCATCACCATGCATTAAAAACCTAGCCTACCTAGGTTTCTCACGTCATCACCAAAATCGATCATCTTTATTGTCGTGCATGCATTATGATCAAATGAATTTCAAATTCATTTTAAGCTTCCAAGTGCCGTCAAACATCCCAAATCAATTCGAACTGTATTGCTTTATTTGAGATATAAATCGCATCCTATTTATCTGGTTTAAGAAGATACCAAGAAGATAATTATTATGATAAAATCCATAATATTATCCTTTAGCAAAAATATCTCCATTTTCCATCTGACGGTTGAGAACCATGCTCACTCAACGGTCTCGATTACTTGGGCCGATGGTGTAAAATCGGGTCCAAACATTGCCCCCCAATTTCCTTGAACTTCGGCTCGTAATCCGAATGATTAAGGAAATTAGCTCAGTCGAAGAACTCTCGTATCGCCAATAATGAAACTTTTTACTCGGCAACAACATCTCTGTATTGCCAACGATGTGGTCTTCCTCGGCTGCCACAATTCTATACAAGGCTCGGCCACTTTAATAGATAACCTCTTCGACCATCTCGAAAAAAATTGGACCGAGGAAAACCAAATGGTGCCGAGGGCCGAGATATATAGGTAACTTGATTACCTAATATAATTTGTCGACCATGCATATATATATATATATATATATATATATATATATATATATATATATATATATATATATAATGAACCTGTACCAAGCACCAGTTCGCCGAGCTCGACATGTATGATATAGGTCGAGAAGAGTTGGGGGTAAAGGGCCGAGGGAAAAATCTTCCTTGCGGCTCATTTCTCGGCCATGCATATATATATCCAATGTCAGTAACGCATGTGATTTTTTATTCCTGTGGCCCAAAAACATTCTTTCGGCCACTTCAACCAAAAGCATTTCTTAAAATTTTATTCCTGTGGCCAAAAGCATTCCTTCGGCCAAAAGCTTTTCTTCGGCCAATTCGGCCAAAAGAAAACGGATAGATACTCGTTGCCTCCCTTATTTTCTTATGCTTCATCGGCTCAAACAACCAGATGGATAAGAATATATAAAAACTGAAATCTAAAATACGGGAATAAAAATGGCCGATCCATGATAAGGAGGAGGCCAACGATGCTTTATCCCAAGCCGAGATCATTTTTATAACAAAGTTTTCAATCGGATTTTGCTCCAGGCTGAATAAAGAATAATCTCCAAATACTTTTGACTTGGCAAAATATTTTTTATTTTTGGCCGCCGAATATGTTGAACAATTATTATGCCCCCCAGGCATAATTTCGGCTTTTAATTCAAATAACTTGGCCGAATGAGATTTCTCCATATCGGCTTTATCACCAATAATCATATCGATTTGCGTGGTTTTTTTTGGCTAGGCCTATGTCTCGGCCTTGTTTATCATTGGAGCACTCCTCTGACGAATCATTTTCTAAGTTGATTTGTGACTCAGAAACTTGAAATTTTTCTTCTAGGCCTACCACAATTTCAGTCTCAACCGAAAAAACAGGTGGCCTAGGTTCTCCTTCGGCCGTTTTGGCAATTTCCTGAGGTAGAATTTTGATTGTGGCCGGAGCGAAAAATTACCCCCCAGCCTCTGGACTTAACCATTTTTCAAATGGAATTGATCTGTAATCAGAAACGTTAAGGGAAACGTTCTTCATCTAGCCATGCATTAAATTGAGCCATGTCTTCGTTTACCCATTACTCTTGTAGGGTAGCAGGAGCTTTTATTCTCAACATGTAGGAGAATGATTTTTGCTTGGCCCTCATGCCATAAAGAACTTTTACCGCTTCCCATGATTTTTTTATCATTCTCAAGGCGTTTTTTATTTTCCTGAAGGCGTTTTGTACCCTTATCACTGTTTCTTTTCAATTGTGCAAGAAGCTCGTGCAATCGGCTAAATGGAGCCGGATTGGAATCTTGATCTATCATATGAACTTCGTAGTTTTAGCACTGGGTCCCACTAGGCATGCCAAAATGTTGACCCTAAAAACTACCAAGCCTACGTGGCGCGCAGGACGAGTAACTAATGAGCTAACTACGTCATTCGGTTGTGTGCGGGGCGTGCCAACTTGACGGTCGAGCTCGGCCTGTAAGTAAAATGAGTTGATGTTGCGTTGAGCGCGTTGCTAACTTCTTGATCTTGCGACTGCGGCCGAGGAAGGAACACGTCTCAGCCTTCGGGTTCTAGAGCCTGAAGACAAGGCTGCTAGTTCTGCGAAGTTCAATATCAAATTCGGCTTTCAATGTGCCGAATGTAGTAACTTGTAACACCTCACTTCGCTGAGAAGGCCAATGAGATGACCTCTGCCAATAAGGATTCGAAAATCTTTCTCGACTGAGACTTGGATGGATAACCAGTCGGCCTCAACGCAGTGCTGTTTAGCCAAATTGAAGGTGCTCCGCGGTCAACTGATTCTACAGTAACAATGTTGTTTATCCAAATTGAAGATGTTTGTGTTGGAAGTATGCCCACAAAGTCACTCATTTGATGTAATAGCTTTTGGAATACTTATTGTATTAAACTTTTATATGTTTAATGAAGGGCAAAACTTATTGTTAATCACTATTTATTGTATCATGTGTTTAATCAATAAGGGAATCCAATGAATGTATTTGATCTAAGAGATAAGTGATTTAAGTAAGTTAGATTAACGAGACCTTTCTCTTATGTTCATTCCTAAAACGTTCCTAGCCATAGGATTGCCAATTGGGCATTGACAATCCGCTAAGGTTAGTATGTGTTATGTTGACTCAAGCGCGAGTATGACAAGTCTCAAGTCATTTAGTGTTGGACACTAAGACAAACACATAGGTGCTCGAAAGAGTAATCGAGTACACTGAACAACGATCAAAAGAGAGTTCAAACATACATGTCATGTAAGAACTCGATAGTTGCAATATGCAAAGTAGTCCTTTGACCTGAGGCATCATAGATGTCTAATGGTTAGGTCCTTGATCTTTGATCATGTTAAATGGCATTCCATTGGAGTGTCCACGGCATTGTTGGGATCAAGCTATCTAGTCATGTAGGCATATGAATGCACAACAAGGGATCTCTAACCTTCTATGGTGGAAGGAGAATACTCTAAGATATGATTCGGGAGTCTTTGGCCAAATCATATGAATATGACTTAGGAAATTTGTTCCAAATCATATTCAATCGAATCATATAGAGAAGTATCACATTGGATAGTAGACATGAAACAAACTATCACTCAAACAATGTGATTAAGAGTATTGTATTAGAGAAGGACCATATTGCATTGTAGTTGTAACTGGATAGGTTCTCCAACCACTTCTACTTAGCTTGGGTAACCATGATATGCTGCTAGGTGTCACTCATGGTTTGTGGAAGCCTTGAAGATTAGCCAACACTAATCAAAGGGAGAATTGAAATGTTATTTCAATTCACAATCGATCGTTAAGAGTAACAATCGCCCACTGCCTCGCTAATTGGAACCTAATGGATCGTACACCGAGTAAGGGTGAAAGTGAAGAAATATAAATGAGATGGATAAGCAATTAAATGGTTTAATTGAGAATGGTCAAGATTAATTAATTAGTTAATTAATTTTACGAAAGGTTCGTATTGGGCTTTTAAGTTGGTTTTGGGCTTCGGGGCTCAAAAGCGTTTTGGTCCACAAGGCCCATTATGTTTAAGTTGTATGACAACTAAAACAAAATGGGCAATTAGCCCAATAACAAAGGTAAGGCCGGCCATAAGAGTGAGGGTAGCAAACTTGGATTAATTACAAGTTTGCCACTCACTTGAAATGAAGTATAAAATCAACTTTATAGCTTTATTTCTAATTAGGGTTTTTCTTGGTGAAATGAGGTGAAACACTTTCTCTCATTTTCTCTAAAGAGGCCGGCCACTTAGAGGGGAATTAGCTAGCAATATTTTCTTCTCGAAGTCATCCATTTCATCTTCACACTTCATCCTTGGTGTGGAGACTTAGAGACATCAAGCTTTTGATGTTTTTTGAGAACTAATCCTCAAATCCTCAAAGAAGCAAATGAGCACTAAAAGGAGGAAAATCACAAGGAAGATCCAAGGAGCAAGAAGGTGACTTGAATGCCCTCCACTTGGGTGAATCCCTTGTGTAATCAAGGATGAGCTTCAAGGGTAAAGAAACTCTAAATCTTTCCTTCTCTTTAATGTTGTTAAAGAGTTTATTGGTTCACCATATACTAGGCTTTGAAAGTCATGGGTTTTATGAATTGTTTTTGAATGCATGCCTACTTTAAAGTGTTAATAGTTTGCATATGTATTCAAATGTTCTTACATGTTCTTAGTTAGGACTAAATTTTTCCTTCAGTTTGCCGGTTGCCTTCACAGTGCTGTTTATCTAAATTGAAGATGTGTCGGCGAAAAAGAAAATAAAAATCTTAAGGTTGTTGAGAGGTTTTGCGTAGAGCAAGAATTTGCGCATGGCAGTTTGTGTGTTAAATTGGAGGGGGCTTTTCCGTTGTTTGTAGCCTTGTATTTATAGGGATGAGTATGCGCTGGTTGATAAGCTGGTAAAGACTACCATGTTATTAAAACTCTTCCACTAATTTGAGCCTCGGATAAGCCTTACTCTTCCCAAGACTCTTAACTTAGCCAAAAATATAACCAAATCCGAACCTTGTGTTTAGTCTTATCAGTTATCACATCGAATACCCAAATAATCCACATGCTTGGAGATGAACAAATAAATAGCCACCAATTATTATTATTATATATACACACACACACATATATATTAGCCCAGTTCACACGACATGCATACTATATGGCCTAATCCCATCATCAATTCCTAGGGCCTTGTACTCAATCTGACAACACCATCACCATGCATTAAAAACCTAGCCTACCTAGGTTTCTCATCTCATCCTCACATCATCACCAAAAGCCATCATGTCTATTGTCGTGCATGCATTCTGATCAAATGAATTTCAAATTCATTTTAACCTTCCAAGTGTTATCAGACATCCCAAATCAATTCGAATTGTATTGCTTTATTTGAGATATAAATCGCATTCTATTTATCTGGTTTAAGAAGATACCAAGAAGATAATTATTATGATAAAATCCATAATATTATCCTTTAGCAAAAATATCTCCATTTTTCCATCCGACGGTTGAGAACCATGCTCACTCAACGGCCTTGATTACTCAAGCCAATTGTGTAAAATCGGGTCCAAACAGGAGTAGAAAGTGAAATTTTTTTAGTACCAATAGCAGTTTCTTTATTTTAATTAGTTAATAAAAAATATATTTGACCATATGATGTGAAGCAGCATAAAATAAATTATGACTAAAAAACTTTAATCATAAAGCATCCACATCTAAACTTAAAATCTAAATTAGAAAACTAATTATGATTAAAAATATTCACTAATTTAACATCTAATATATTAAAAAGATGGTATTACATGTTCAAAAACACATAGGGTTATGATTTATAATTCAAAATTTAGGAAAGAAAAAGCTGTGAAATAAGAAGAATATACCTCAAACTAAAATTATCTTGTGTTCATATTCTCTTGCATACAAAAAAAAAAGATAAACTAACTTTACTATGATAAGGCATATCTAACTCTGGCTAAAGAGTGTAGATCACTATGTTTGAACTCTAAATATTATTTTTTAATGTGTAGCCTTGCCCATATTTTTATCTCCAGCAGTATGGAGCTATACACTAATAACTTATTGTATTTAAAGAAAAAAAGAGATAAGAAAGAGATAGAAATTACATGTGGTTCCGTAAAATGCTGTGTTTGCTAATTGTAGTTAACTCGAGAGCTACAAGTAGCCAGCTCTGCATGTTGATTAGGATATGACCCTTTGCTGACTAACATATAACTCACTTGCTGGAGATGGCCTTTAAAAATTTGAATCGACCAGTCCTCATGGATAAGGAAAAGAAAAACAAGACGCACTTGGGTTCGGTAGTAAATTGGTAAGGATTTGTAACATTTGCCAAGTAAAGCCTTGTTTCTGTTGTCTACATACTTTGATGCGTGCATCCATCTTAAAACTAGGTGTGTGAGTTTTCTTGTACACAATTTATATAACCCACCAATTCTCCACAGCACCACTGCCTTTTTTTCCTTTTGTTCGTCTTTTTTCTTCCTTTGGCACAGAGAGCAGACAGACAGAAATCCAAGTTATTTTAAATTTGTTAATGGCTGGTTTTGTGGTTTTCCAATCTTTTTCGTTAGCTGAGGAGGAAAACCCCACGAAATAATCAACTAACCAGACGTTTAGCACTTCCTAAATTACTGAAATGATGCTATTTTTGGTGATGTTTTAGTCTTCATCCGGGAAACGTTCTTCATGCTGCAGCTGAAATGATGTTCAATTTTTGGGTGGCTAAAGTTTTAGATTTGTAATGATTCTTCTCGTTTTTGTTTGTAATTCGCGAGTTTACTCGGAATCCTCCCTTATAAAATGTAAACTGTGTTACTAGACCAAATAGTTAAAGGTGATTCTTCTTATTTTGTGTCACGTGATGATAGTGGTAGGAGCTCGAAATATAGGTTTGGGTTTAGTTATAATTGCAAAAGTTGAAAGCATAACATTAGAGAGAAATTCTCTACGCAATACGTATGTCTATTGTCATGGATATTGTATCGATAACACATCGATAATGCGTTGATATGTTATTAGTTACAATAATATTAGCACATTATCTACGACATATCGACCGTCGACGTTCGTCCATAGCGGGTACCGGACTATTAACATTGAATGTCCAATTTGAAGAGAATTCTAACTTTTTCCACATGGGCAGGATGTGGCTTTAATTTGCAGTTTCCTTGGGCTTGGCCAGTATTTACTTTTAACCTATCTTGTGCTTCTTCATTTATTTTTCAAAGAAGTGGGCATTTAGTCCATGTCTATTGTGTTCACAAATCTGAAATTTCACATGAAAAACTTTAGGGGGCTAATGAAGAAATGAAACGTGTTTTTTTTTTTTTTTTTTTTTTGCCATTTCATCTACCCTTCGGCCTCGTTTATTGTCTAAGATTTGCTTGGATAGAATAACTCATGGAACGAGGCCTAAATCGTCATAAAACTAACAATCTAGAATAAATGCTCCGAAACAAAATTAACAATACCGTTGTTTATTTGCTAGAAACTAAACCAATCACCAAATACAATTATCCTTCTTAAGGTTTTAGGCAGATAATGCAATACAGAAAACAATTCGTATCTTCCATTTCAATTGAGCAAACCCCAAAAAATGAAAAATCAATTGGACTTGCCCTTGAGACTTTTGAAAAGCTTGGGATCTGTCTGGTAGAATACTATGTCTCCAGTGTCACTAACATAGTGATCATTGCTCATGCTTGACAACAGGTTATCGATCAAGTGAACCGGAAACGGCCCAGATTTCTTCGGCTCCCGATAGTACTTCCCCAGAACTGATTTTGCTGCCTTTGTCTGCAATACAAGCATGTGAATGTAATTAGAATCAACAAGTAGGGCTAAAGGATTGCAACTGTAAATTGTGAAAGGGTGATTAATTTGTTAAAAGTGGGGAAAAACATGGTAAATAACATACTGCTTCTCTTAGGTGGTAGTGTGGGATTTGAGGAAAGAGATGATGGATAACATGAGTGCCAATGTCATGGTGGATGTTGTTGAACATCCCATAATCGCGATCTACGGTTGTGAGGCCTCCTCGTAGATAACTCCATTCCTACACAACGAAACCAGGAGAGGAAATTAAAGCTTCTTAAATAAAATCTCCAATTTTAAGTACTATGTTCATCACCTGCAGCATGTAAATTAGCATCCAAGTATGATCAGTGTTGTTAGGGTTAATGTATCGGTTTTACCTTTCCGCGGTACCAAGGAAGTTTTTCGTCATAACCATGGTGATGCAAATATGTGACCATGTCCAACCACATTACGAAAATCTGCAAGTAAAAGTTTGTGAGAATTAGGAAAAATAAACTCTCCGTAGGCAAGTGTATATTATCATGCAGAAATACTGAACTAACCCAGTAAGGGACACCATAAAGCTTGAGAATTTCGACAGGGCCTACTACAAACGATAGATAGACAAGCAGGGAAACCATCATTGTCCAGCAAGTAGTTGATGCTATCACATCTCTCCTTTCATTTGGGGCAAACAAGTCACTGTACGGATTGAAATGAGAACCCTTCTTCCCTGGACTTCTAGTCCACTGAAAGCGAAAGCCAACCAAGCCAAAAAAGAAGCAAAATTTAGCTTTCACAGACCATCACAAAGACACCATTGAAGCTAAACAGTACACTACTCTCCCGTTTTCTCCTTCCGCACTCCGCCCCTTGTTTCTCGCCTTTGATTTTCCTTTACTTAATTCAATCGAAAGGCTAGAAAAAAGAGGAGTGCAAAAATCACTCGTCCGAAAATATATGAGCAATAAAAGATGGGGTTCTCACCAGATAGAAAGGGTATGCAAAAATGGGGTAAGGCACCCTGAATCTGAATTTTCGGGTACTTTCATCGAGACTCGAATAAACCTTCTCAGTCAGCTATATCGACAAAGATAGCGAAAAACAGACAGCTTAATTAGTTACTTATCAAAGATTAAGGCAGCATCAGCAGATTCAGATTCCAGAACTAGTATTTCTGTTTGTGCAAAGTAAGAGCATTGTGATTAATTTACAAGTAGAAGGAAGAGTTTGAATTAAGAGGAAGCACTAACAGGAACCCATGACTCATCATTCTCAACATGTCCATGGTTCTGATGGTGAGTTCGGTGGCTGATTCTCCTGAAGAAATCATATGAAAATGTGACTCAGATTGCAACCAAATTAGAATTCAAACATCAAAAGCATTTCCAAAAGGAGGCTAAAAGGTCAAAAATAGAAAGAAAAACAACAGGGTAGTGATTTTCGCACTCTCGTTTTCTCGTTCTGCACTTCTCTTGTTTCCGTCGCTTGTTCTCCTTTGATTTATTCAACACAAAGGCTAGAACAAACAGGATAAGTGCAGGGGAGACAAAGGGGAGCGCGAAAATCACTTCCCGGAAAACATCATTGGAAGCAGGTAATGAAGCAATGAAGTTTACGAGGAACCAACCATCCATTATATGGTACAAGAATTGCAGAATGCAATATATGCCCCACAACTGTGTTCAGAATTCTACTGTCTGAAAAGCTTCCATGGCCACTGTTCAATCAAAAAACCAATCACATTAGAACCAAGCAGATGCAGAAAAATGTAACAAAAAAAGCTGAAAAATTTTACAAAAATGGAGAATGAAGTGAGTGAAAATTACCAATCATGTCCAAGAACAAAGAGAGCCCAGAACATGGTTCCCTGAGCAGCCCAGTACAAAGGCCAAAGATACCAACTATCCAAGTAAATGGCAGCAGCTCCCATTGCAGAAATGGCAAACAAATCCCTGAAAACATAGCTAAGAGACCTCCATGGATTCTTGACCCAGCAGTGTTTGGGAATGGCGGCCCGGATCTCAGCAATCTTGAATGGAGGAGGGGCACTTGGGTCGAAATCTGCTTCGTCATGGTGGTGGTTATGGATCCCATTGACGCCATTGATGGGCTTGCTCTGCTGCTTCAGAGGCTGAGTTTCCACCATTGTAGCAAAAGTTGAATCCTTCGGAGGAGGAGGAAACCACTGGTTCAAAATCTCTGTATCCACTGCGTAGCGGACAAGAGGGCTGCTACAAGCAGTGAGGTTAAGGTCAGAAAGTTTATATTTATAAGCCTAAGCACAGTGCAATGATGGGTGCACCGTTCGAGGGTACACCGTGATACACCCTAGAGAAACTTACTACAAGATTTCATTGTGATAAGGGATATCGCACACCCATTTTTACTTCCCTCACACTTTTTAATTTTTGACCGTCGGATCGGATGAATTGAAGAAGATCAAATGATAAAAATTAACAAGGGGTGTGGGAGAAGTAAAAATGGGTGTGTGGATAGCACACCCCTTGTGATAATGTCTCGAATCAATTATGTATTGTCATATTTTTTAACTTTTTAGATGAGACTAGTGATTGGTTTGAGAAACTGGCACAACATCTCGTTGCACGAAAGAGAACCTTACTTATAACAAAAACCCTGAGCGACAATATTCTTAGTTCATCACGCATTATTTTGCATTTTGTAGTTCATGCATGATGGTATATAATTGAGTTGAGATCCTGGCAAACGGCATTTCATTATCTGAAAGAGAAACTTACTTACAACATGGATTTTTCAAGCAACCATACTTCAAGTTCATCACGCACTATCTTATTTTGTTATTTCTCACAATAGAATTGGCTTGAGATTACATATTTGGGTTGAAATACCGTCACGAAAACGCAAAAATCTCTATGCTTGGATGAATATGGTGCACCCATTAATGGGTTGGATTAATACGGCTTCATCCTAAGTGCACCAAGCAAGAGTATACAGGGAGATATCATTGTGCAGTATCCAAAATCAATCACATACTATTATACATTTCAACTTTCGCATATAACAATGTGTAATTAATCTAAAATGTCTCGTTGCATGAAAGTACTTCCCACGTAAGCACACACATAAAAAAAATCTCTACGCTTGTTCATGGTGCACTCTTAGATTTGGTCACAATTTGTGGCCTTTTGGCCAAATATTACCTCCAAAAATTGGACATGAGGCAGCCTGCCATGTGCAATTCTCCACCAGAGCCTGAAGGCCAGCTGTGGGTTGCCCACTACAGCTTTGGTTTCTAGCCGCGGCCAATGAATGGACCAACACCTTTCTGCCAAGGGACTCAGGAACTCAGGGATTCAGTACCAATCAATTGCTAACATCAGATGATATTGTTCAACTTTTTCCTCTCTTGCGGATCCGCTTGCAATGATCCGTCAGATTTCCGTCCTTGTTGGATCCGTTTTCTTCCTCCCAGTGCTCTATTTCCGTGGCACCCTAGGGACCTTTTTCAAGTAATTTTCAGATCATATTTTTTATACTACATAATGTGACGATTGATAGTTAAAATCTTTTTTAATGATTTAAAGAAGGGGTCTATCAATCAATCTTCATGTTTTATAAAAAAATGGATCAAAATTTTGG